>NC_133617.1:745710417-745725417 GCF_048593235.1 Sminthopsis crassicaudata | reverse complement strand
ATTTAGGAAGTAGCTACTATGTGTGAGGCATTGTGCTAAGTGCTTTACAAATATGAATTCATTTGATCGACCCAGGAACACCCAATTAGTAGGTGTCAGAGAGTAAACACTGATCTTCCAGACTCCAAATCCTGAATCCTCTCTAACTATTCTCTCCATATTCAGTACAGCTTCTTCCATCTAATCTTTATACAACCAAGTTGAAACCCTCCCTACCTGTGGTTTTCTCATAATTACAATAATGGAATAGTAGCAAGTGTTACAAAGTTATCTCGAGTGTCAGAAGAATACAACCACAAAGTCACGAGATGGATCGTGGGAGAGAGGGCCAAGAAATTATGAATGGAAGTAGTTAATAAATCCTGCATTCCAGAAAATGCAGAAAAATGAAAGACTGGGTCTTTGGGGTCGGTGAAAGGTTTGCTGGATTTCTCTCCTCTTAAATTCTGTCATCTCTTTTCTTTTTTTTAATGGCAAGTCAGCTTCCCACAGACATGATCTGAATGCCTTGCTTCCCCTACTAAACTATTAGCCAGTGTATCGGGTTTAACCCTGGACTTGGATTTCCTCATCGATAATTGTCTAATTGGATTTTGCCATTTCTCAACAAATTCTAGAGCATCTCAGGCCACGATTTTTTCATGTGGACTCATAACCAAGAAAAAGGGCAAATAATCCAACTTTGTCCTCCAAGGAAGACAAAGAGAATTCGACAGTGTACAGAAAAACATAGGGCCCGGTTCATGCTTTAATTTGCTTTGTGAGTAAAAGAAATTCGACGTCTGGAATTAGATATTGTTCGGCACAGGTTAAATACCATGGGACAACAGACTCTAAGGAACCATCCAAATTCTTCTGCTATACAGGAATCTACTTATCTCAACTATTGCTCAAAAAAAAAAAAAAAAAAAAAAAGTCAGCGGCCTGCCTGGTATTGCCTTGGATTTGGAAATATTTTGGTTAAAAAACAATTGTTGTTGTAATGAGACTGGTTATAATGAGATTTCAACTGTAGTAACAATACCAAATTGAAAGCAGAATTACATACAAAAGAGCCCTGTTAAATAGCATTATTTTAGGACAATGGAAAATAAGGTGTTTGTGGTTTTACCCCATAAATTCTCTGCTGTCTGCTCATATTTATTTCTTCTTGGCAGTCCTCTGAATACTCATTCACATCGGAGAGTCCTTTGCCCTAGCATTCATTTCGTGGGGGAAACCACAGAAAAAAACATCTCCCAGCCTCACCTTTCTTGCCCCATTTTATTGGCTCTTCGGTCTTAATTCTCACACAAGCATCACACTCGCATTCAGTTACACTCCGGACAATGAATTTTCCTAATCCAGTTAGCATGCTGACAGAACAGTGCTGGCAATTTATAGAATTTCCTTTTAGCCATCTACCTATTTCACAGCTCATTACAATCCACAATGCACACCTGTGTTTATGCAATCACAAGCAATTTTACACTGAGTACTAAACAAGGTATTGTCATAAATCCTTTAAAAATGCAATTTATCCCTGAACTATCTATCAATCAAACTGAGGTCTGCAGCTACCTGCCTGATTCCCTACTGGCGCAGAAATCGGTTACATGCCATATCACAAACATTATCAGCCGCCAAATGTCCCCTGGGCAAGGTCTGAAAGCTTCCTTCTCTACCCGTCTTTAAATGGTCATCTTCATAACCTTGAGGATACTGGGGAAGGGGAGATTTTCTTTGCCATCCATATAGCTGAACTATTCTATTTGATGTCCTTTACGGTGCTCGGTAAAGTCTTCTTGTTGGTCTGGTTTTTAAAAATGAGAAAACACTAGTGGGGGCTCATAAACTATGGCTTTTAAGTGAATGCTGACCCAGAGTAAGTCATGAATTTGCTTGGTGGTAGCTTTCAGGAGATGATCTTCTCATAAAAATCTTAGCACAAAATCGCAACTCGGAAAGTTTCTATCTAATAGCAAAGATTATTTTGGTATTTTAATATTTTTATTATATATATATATATATTATATTATTATATATATTATATATTATTATATATATTATATTATTATTATAAATATATGCATGAGTAATTTTACAACATTGACAATTGCCAAACCTTCTGTTCTAATTTTTTCCCCTCCCACCCCATCCCAGATGGCAGGTTGACCAATACATGTTAAATATTAGAGTATAAATTAAATACAATATATGTATACATGTCCAAACAGTTGTTTTGTTGTACAAAAAGAATCGGACTTTGAAATAGTATACAATTAGTCTGTGAAGGAAATCCAAAATGCAGGCGGACAAAAATAGAGGGATTGGGAATTCTATGTCGTGGTTCACAGTCATCTCCCAGAGTTCTTTTGCTGGGTGTAGCATCAGTTCATTACTGCTCTATTGGAGCTGATTTGGTTCATCTCATTGTTGGAGAGGGCCACGTCCACCAGAATTGACCATCAAATAGTATTGTTGTTGAAGTATAAAACGATGTCCTGGTCCTAATGGCAAAGATTTACCAAACCACTATAAGCTCAGAAACTCATAGCTCTCTCTTCTTGGGTCCAGAGATATTTTTAGTGTACTGGAACTCCCACACTTGATGCTAGCTTATTTTTATCTGACTCTCAGGTTTTCACATCATTAATAAAGAGAAAAGGTAAACAAAGACTATATACATTATGGGAGAAAAAAAATATTTGCATAGTTTGGTGCTGTCATCAGATAGACCCTCAAAATAGAAAATAAAAACCATCTTCAAATGCTTGCACCAGAACCCCACAATAAGTGCGGTTCCAAAAATTTCTCCTCTCAATGATAAAGAACTCTGAAGATTATACATTTATGACCACCACAGAAGCTATGACTCAGCTGGCTTCTGTCCTTTTGTCTTTCAAGTGAGAATTAGCAATAAAAACATAGCAAAGTCTCATCATGTCAGACAGAAGTACTTTTTTAAAACTTAAAAATAGAGATTAAAATGGTGGCCCGCCAGTTAGGTGAGAATTTCCATACGTGTTCCTTTAAATTTGCCTTGTCTAAACCTTCACAACATTAACAAGAAATCTGATAATAGACTTGCAAGACAATGTCATCCATTCCAAAATGGATTAATCAATTAATTTATTAAATCATTAAATTGCTGCCATCACACAAGTAACAAAGCTTTTAAAAAGTACTTTTCTTCCATCAAAGGTCCTAGATAAATCTAGCCGAGAATTAGTGTAAATTTCTTGTGTACTTTGAAGATTAAATAAATAATAAAATAACAAGTGGTATTTATATAATACCTAGAAGATACAGTGTTGGAGGCAGAGGGTTAGCGTTGGCAATCAGGAAAATTTGGATTTACATCTTCTCTCTGATATTTCTTAGTGTTCCAGAAACTCACTGAGACTCAAAGCTATAAGAGCTGCTAATAAGTATGAGGAGAAAACAGTTCCATTCCAGGAGTTCCCTAAATAAACTAAATAATAAATCAAATGGGAAGGGAGAAGGAAGGAAGGGAGGAAGGAAGGAAATGGAGATGGTGGGAGAAATGAGGGCTTTTAAGATTTGTGAAACGCTTTATAAACATTCACAGAGTGTCCCTAAGTCATGTTGCTGACACTCTAGCCTCCTCTTCAGCTCCCTTGCACCTGAAATTAAATTCCCATCATTCCAATCCTGAGCTCTGATTGGCTGGGTTAGCCATATCACTCTGCAATCAGTCCTACAATCCACAAGCCTTTCAGTTAGCAACTCTTATTCCTACAAGTGTTTCCTTCGTCCTTCCTTTCTGGTGGGCAGAAATTGTCTCAATTCCTTATCTATAATCTCAGGTTTAAAATAGAACCTAGTATGTACTATTTAATTTTTTTCTTCATTAATTCATAAAGATTGTTTCAATGAACCCTCTTACATTACATAGACCTCATTTTATACACGGATGAAATACCAGCATATATCTGGGGATCTATTTGAACTTGGGTCCTCCTTCCTCCATGCCCAGTGCAGAGGGTAAAGCTAGTTTGAAGTCTCCAAGTGCCCACTAGGTACCTGGCACCATGCTAAGCCCTGGAGAGACAAAAAGATGGAAAACCCAGTCCCCAACCTCAAGGAACTTAAGATCTAATCTGCAAACAGACAAAGAACACGACTACTGTTCCATCAACAATCCTAAGATTCAATAAAAATCTATTTTTTAATTAAATATCCTGATTTCCATCATATGGTAAACATCAGTTTCCATCTCCAAGCTGGAAAGGACGTTTTGCTTGCTGGGGCACTGAAAAGGTCAGTGTTGTAGGTGTGAGAACCAGGACCCAGCCCAAATCCCCTCCACTCCCAGGAACTCTCCCAGCATCATGGTTCACCCTTTCTCCCTAATCTCAAGAATCTTTATTCCCAAGAGCTGAAGCCTCACCCAGGAGAAGAGGGGCCAGGGGGCAATGGGAATGGAGACCAGAAAACGGAGGCAGATAAAGCTCCCTCTGAGACTTCACAGAGAAGACTTTGGGCCACTGGCAGAACCATCTGTCTTCTTGCTTGTGATGACCACGTTAGCACCGTGGATAACTTAGAATCAGCAGGAGTCAGGAGAAGCAATTATGCTTCGAGAATGGATGTGTAGAATCTCTGCCACCTCACCTCTTCAGCTGACACCCAGAAGTGACTCTGACTTGTCTCCCTGCACCCCCTAGTCCCTCCCACAATTCTCTGTATACACCAAACGATTGGGCCAGCACAGGATAGTGGGGAGGGCCATTTTCCAAGCATATTCTTATAGAGTATTGTCCAGTAAGTATAGTCTTAAGTGCTCTATTATTCCAATCTCAGTGCATTGACTCAAGAGTTTCAGCCCTTTACACTTGCTGATTCCACTGAGTCACAGATAATTTTACAAAAGCAGGATGACCCTCAAGCTCACCAAGCACCACCTCCTACAATACTATCAGGCCTCTGGGGAACCTCCCTGCTTTACAAACTTAAGAAGTGACTGAAGTTTAACTCTTGGAAGGCATGACAGATACGATCATCCCAATTTTTCCTCCACCTTGAGCCAATCATTTTGGCCTTAAAGCACATGCCCAAAAGGGGCATTGCCTCTTACATGTAGGGCCATTGAGGGAAATCCTTTTTGTAAACTTTAAGCAGAGATTGGGCTCTCCATGTGGCTAGGCAGGGTAGTGCAGTGCCCAGAGAGCCAGCCCCAAATCAGGAAGGCCTGGTTCCAATTCAAGAACACTCAAGAAGCTTTCTAAGCTGCTAAGTTAAAGACAAATTGCTGATCTGCTTTGGTGCAGAAAGCCTCCATACTGGGAGTTCCCTTCCTAAATAAAATCCTAGCCAGATATATATTTTATTTATTAATATGAATATATGTATTTATGTATATATTTGTAGATAATGTATACATATACATATATGTATGTACACATATATGTATATACCATATAGAGATATATATACCTATATATGTATGTTCGTGTGCACATAAATAATACATGTGTGGACATCTGCCTTGGCAAAGGAAGCATTCTCATCTAAGAGTTTTTTTTCTGCCATTAAAAGCCCATTTCCTATACATTGATGCACAAATATGTTCCCCTATACATGCGACACACACACACACACACACACACACACACACATACAAACAGACTGATCAGCTGGATCCACTTGGCTATCTCTTGGGGTGCTAGATGGCTTACTGGATAGCTGCAAGACCTTATTTTGAATCCCATCTTAGATCCTCACTAGCTGTGTAACCCTAAATAAACCATTTATCCTCTCAGTTTTCTCATCTGTAAAATGGGAATAATAGCCCCTAACTAATTCTTGAGAGGATCAAGTGAGACAACAGACAAGCTGCATTATGGAACTGTTTCTCCCCTGTTGCTAATGTCTCAGAAAAGCACTTAAATTCATCCAAGGGAGTATGTCAAGACTTCTGTGTCTCATCTCCTTGGCAAAAGGAAAGCTCCACGAGCACAGGTACCAAGAATGCTTCTGTCTTGTGCCCTTCACACAGCACCCAACACACACAGACTAAGTCACATTCCCTGGCTGAGGAGGAGACCACATGCTCAGCAGAGAGACGGGGACAAAGAGAATCAGAACGAGGTTGAGAGTGGCGTGCGTGCAGGACCGGATGGAAGTGATCGAGATCTGGGGCATCTCAGCATCTTCACTCTTCTAAGCTGCCATTTTGTCACTGGTAAAATTGCCAGAGTGATTACACTCTTCAACCTTTTCAAGGGCTCTGCAAATTTCAGGCCTTATTATATTAGTGGTGAATATCCGATCTCATTTCAGACAAATGGAGAGGAAAGAGATCTGCCTGAAAGTGAAAAATCTGACTTCAGATGGAAAAGAAGCCATTTCCTCTACATTTGTTAACCAGCAGTAAGTAGGGGAAATGATGCTATCAGCTAAAGAATCTTGGATTGGGGAATGGAAGGGATTCAGGGACCATCAAGACCAGTGGTCCTCAAACTTTTTAAACAGGGGGCCAGTTCCCTGTCCCTCAGACTGTGGGAGGCCGGACTATCGTAAAAACAAAAACTCTCACTCTGTCTCCGCCCCTCAGCCCATTTGCCATAATCTGGAGGGCCGCATAAACATCCTCAGAGGGCACATTTGGCCTGCAGGCCGTAGTTTGAGACCTCCTGATCTAGACTCTATAACCTCAGATCCATGTTCAAAAAAAAAAAAAGTTGATAACATTTCAATATAATTATTTTAAGCATTTAAAAACATCATTCTGAGAAGATTCACAGATACTAACAAACTACACAAGAAGTCCATGAGACCAAAAGAAAACGTGAAAAACTCTTGCTCTAATCCAACCTTTTCATTTTACAAATAAGGTAACTGAAGCTTCAGTCTAATCCTCATACACCAAATACAGCACTTTCCACTGGGCCATACTGCCTCGGGAGGATCTGTTTTAATCAAAGCCTTTGACATCAAAGCATTAGCCCATGGAGCTGCCTCTGCTTACTCAGAGATAAATAGGTATTTGAGAAATGCTTGAAAAGTTTGCTCTCTCAGGAAAGTAAACATTCCCTCAGACATTAACATTTTGTTTGACATGTTTCATTTTGTCAAAGGTTATTAAGATATTAAGCTCAATCTTCACCTTGTCATAAGGGATCCTGAATGCTACGCCAGGAAAGTCTGAGTTAATAAAATGGCGCTGTGTTAGGAATTGGATCCCCATCATTAAAGGGCAAGCACAGAAGCAATCCACATTGGTTTGTCCCCTAATTTATTGTAATAAAAAATTCAGGGGAGAAGTGGTTATAACAAAAGTTTAAAATCTTAATAATTGTATTCCTTCCCTAAAATATTTTTATTTTAAAACTCAAATGCCTCCATAATCTCATCACTGTAAGAACCCTCTCCATTTTGGAGAGTCCTGACTCATCTATCCCTTTTAAACCTTCAAGGTTCTTGAATGAACAAATTAACAAAACCTCTTTAATAAGCCATCACTAGGTCCAGCACCACAGATACAAAAAGAACCCAAAACCCTACTTTCAGAAGCTTACCCTCTGCTCTTGAAATAATTTGACCCATTGAGTCTTAAGCCAACATCCCGGTAGATGAGTTTTTCCCTTCATGTTTTCTCTGTTTTATGAGGCAATCTTGCTCATAAGTTTCTGTTTTCTTCTTCCCATAATGCCAAGTGAGTTTATTTCTAAAACAGCCTTTCCATAGACAGTCATGTCATGAACCTCTAATTATGTAAAAGGTCAATTGTTTGCTCATCAGAATGATTTCTGAGCTCTTTGGCCTCCTTATTTTGCCGATTGCTTTAGATCACTCAAACTTCGATAACGATGGTTTTGTCAGATTCAAGGGACTGCTTGGGAAAGAAGGGAAGGAGAAGAAACATTTATTTAACATTTACAATGGGCCAGGAGCTGTACTGAGAGTTTTATAATCATCATCTCCTTTGATCCTCACAACAAACCTGGAGGTAAGTACTATTATTATCATTTTACAGCTTAGGAAACTGAGGCAAATACAGGTTAAGTGACTTTTCCAGGCTCACACAGCTAGGAAGCATGTCTGAGAATGGACCTGAAGTCAGAGCTCATTGAGTCGAGGTCCAGGACTCTATCCACTGTGCCACCAACTGCCTCTATGAATAACTTTTTGTTGAAGGTAATATCTGCATTTTTAGTTTTTATCCTGATTTGGTTTTGATTTTGGCTTTTTCTCTCACAACTACACACAGGCATTGATACTCAAACACTCCCACATCAGAAACTTGTCATTTTCTAACACAAAATAGTTAGTTCCATATTGTGTTGATGTTGCTCGATGCTCACCATACTATATTCTTTTCAGTTCTTTTCTTTCAAAAGTAGTCCTGTGAGAAACTTCTGAATAATTTACACTCCAACTTTTTTCATTCCTTAATCCTGAACCATCTTTCCCAATCTTCCTCTGGCAATATTAAATAACCAAGTATCCAATGAAGTGCTACTTCCTGATGCCTGTTAAAGCCACTACAAAATTGTCTTCATTTAAATCCTTCCTATACCTCTCCTGAGAGAATTTATGACAATTTTTAAAATTTTTATATTTTGTTATTCTAAAACTCAAAAACAGCAACAAACACCAATATTCCCATTTACAAAAAAACAGAAGAAGATTGCATATGAAGCCATGAATTTCTATTATGTCTTCTCTGTTTATTTTTTTTTCATTATATGGGAGTTTCAAAGCTGTCCTGCTTGTCTGTATCTCCTCTCAACTTCCTTCTACTCTCTTTTGTGCATTCTCTTCATTGATCTCTCTTCTTTCTTTTTTTCTTTTTTTTGGTGAGGAGGCTAGGGTATATCGTTATCACTAACCCCCCTTCAATAGTCTCCAAGAAAAATAACAAAGTAAAATCCTGCCTGGTAACAAAGAAGCAGAATCAGTAAGAATCAGTCTCTACACTGGCCACACCCCAAAACGAATGTCTCCTTTCTTCCATTTGGTTCCCCACCTCTCTGGGCTTGGGAAACGTGCTTCAACCACAGTCCTTTGAAGTCACATCTGGTCACTGTACAGCTCCAAATTCTGGCACTTTTCAAATTACTTTTCCCCCTTACAATGCTGTAATCATCGCATAAGCTGTTCACGTAGCAGCTATTCTCCCACCTTCCCAATGCTTTGTCAATTCCTTTAGTTCAAAAATCTCAATATTGATGAACTCCCATTCTTCCACTAGTGTTTACTCACTGCTCATAGGATGAGATCCTCATATGCTGATTATAACAGTATGTCGATGTTTATAGACAGCCAAACAATTGTGATTTTTAGCACCTTCTGTCCCTAACCGACAATGAAGTTTAAAAATAAAAAATGAATATCAAAGCACAGATAATGTTTCATAACTATAGAAGTAAAGAAGTGGGCGTTAAGTGTTCCTTTTATGCAATGCATCTTCCAAAAAATATTGAATATTCTTCCAAGAATAATACTTCTCTCATGCTTAGGAGTTTGGAGATCAGTGTAAATGTGGAAGAAAGGGCCAGAAAACAAAATAAATCTAACTTGCCCTGACATCAGAGTAGGAACAAAAATGAAAGACCCCCATTCCCCAATGAGCTACATTTCTCTGTGGCATTCCATGACATAAAAAAATAAGGAATGCATGTGAAATGCTATGCTCCCAATTCTGAAGCCAAGTAATCCCCCTATCACCCCTTCACCTCCTCCCACCGAATATCAAAGCAAAATTATACGGGCCTCTGGCCAGAACACAGGAGCTAGATGGGAGAAATACAGACTGAGGTTTGGTAAAGTCAAGAAGGCCCCACCTCCTCAGATATTACTGACATAAAATATTATCCGTGCCATCTTCATTCTCCATCTCTCAGTGAATGCGCAAACAAGTGCCCCTTTGAGATCCATAAAACTACTCTCGTTATCACGACACCGAATGAATGTGGCATCCACTGAGAGATGCCCAGTGGGCGATCGCTCTGATGATGGAGGGTACCACAGATGCACACCTCTCCTAAGCACATCTCATTCAGTTCTCCCGTAAGGGCTCCACAGTGGGTCTGCCCAACACACAACGGGCTTCCTCTAAACCTCTTGAGTGATATCAGTGAACCATACCGCCGCCTAACAGTTGTCCCCATCTCTCATGACATGGCGGGCTTGCCTTGAATAGTCAATGAAGGAATATTGGGTATTTTGGAATATACAAATTAGCTGCTCTCTCAGATGGTCTAGTTTGCCATGGATCTATGTCATTTTATTTCTCCATAATTCCTGTCCTTGTTTATCCTAAATGCCGGTGCTCTTCTTCTAGAGCCATGGCCACCAAGAGCCGGCCGACCACTGGTTGCCCATTCCTCTTGCATCGGAACTAGGCCACCTTCCTTGATGTCTCTGGATTAACAGCGTGGAAGTTAAACAAGAAACATGGAGGGGGATAGGAAACTCGGGATCTTGGCCTTCAAAGCCTTTGAAGCTATTTTTAAAAAACAAAATATTATGTTATGCATTGTGTGGTATCTTTGTATGTGCAGAATCGTTATTCTATTGATTTATGACTCACATGTCAAATAGCGTCTGGACATGTGTGCAAGCTAAAACAAACAAGACCAGTAGCCAAACCACAGTGCCATGAAACCAGCCCCAGCCAGCTCTCACCAGCCCTCCCTCCACCCTGGGTTACCACTACCACCCAAGGCAAATCCCCGAGGAGCCAAAAGCCCGTGGTGGAAAGTTCTACAGGCGACATGTTAGGGAAAGGTACCCAAAGGCTGCTGACAGCACAGCCTTCCAGAAAAAAAGGAGCAAAGCCTTGGGCCACCTCCCCCCATCCCACCCCCTTATTGTCATGGAAAGAGAAGATGAGAAGAAATGCCTCAGTCATTGGATTTCTAGAAGCCGGTGTTGTGAGCTCTTCTCTGAATACACAAGGGGCTCCTTTTTCCTGGGGATACAAGGCCATCAGGACTCACATCTCTTCCTTATGCCCTGCAGGCTCTTGTTTCCTTCTGCTTCTCAGAGAAAAAAATTAAAAGGAAAGCCATCCCCTTATTGTAGCCTGCCCCACTGCCAAGAGCCCTTTGCAAAGGATCGATCAATTATCACTAATTCTACCTTAAATTGCTTCCTGTCAGCAATGGAACTTTCTCCATTTCCTTTTGCAGAGAGATGAAAGAAAAAGAGACAGAGACATGGAGACACAGGGAGAGACAAGAGAGATAAAGAGAGAGGAGAAACAGAAAGTCAGAGTCAGAGAAGCAGAGAGAGACACACAGAGAAAGAGAGAGGAGACATTGAGAAGAGACAAAACAAAAGAGAAAAGGAGAGAGAAGGGAAAGAGGAGACAGAGAAAGAAAGGAAGAAAGGAAAGAAGGAAAGAGAGAGAGAAGAAGAAAGAAGAAAGAAAGAAAGAAAGAAAGAAAGAAAGAAAGAAAGAAAGAAAGAAAGAAAGAAAGAAAGAAAGAAAGAAAGAAAGAAAGAAAGAAAGAAAGAAAGAAAGAAAGAAAGAAAGAAAGAAAGAAAGAAAGAAAGAAAGAAAGAAAGAAAGAAAGAAAGAAAGGAAGAAAGAAAGAGAAGGAAGGAAGGAAGGAAGGAAGGAAGGAAGGAAGGAAGGAAGGAAGGAAGGAAGGAAGGAAGAAAGAAAGAAAGAAAGAAAGAAAGAAAGAAAGAAAGAAAGAAAGAAAGAAAGAAAGAAAGAAAGAAAGAAAGAAAGAAAGAAAGAAAGAAAGAAAGAAAGAAAGAAAGAAAGAAAGAAAGAAAGAAAGAAAGAAAGAAAGAAAGAAAGAAAGATAGAAAGAAAGAAAGGAAGGAAGGAAGGAGGGGAGGGAAGGGAGGAAGGGAGGGAGGGAGGGAGGGAGAGAGAGACAGAGAGAGAGAGAGAGAGAGAGAGAGAGAGAGAGAGAGAGAGAGAGAGAGAGAGAGAGAGAGAGAGAGAGAGAGAGAGAAAGCTCCCAAGTTATTGCCAGCTGATAAAATCATCATATTCCCATTGCTGCCTATGCATTCAAAGCAGTAGAAAGGAAGAACATCCCTATCCAAGCTTATGGCCGATGCTTTGTTGGTCTAAAGAACTATTTTGCTTGAGTCTGTGTATGTTGGGGAGTGGGGGCAGAGTAAGCAAAGGACATGGTCCAAACCATCAGTAATAGCCTCATCATGAATAAGTATCCTGTGCCTTCCAGAGGTCCCATTCCCTTCCCTGCCCTTCCCCCCACCTCCCGGCCCCCAGTCCAGGTTTTCATCACCTCTTGCCTGGACAATGGTAATTGCCTCCTAATTGGTCTCCCAATATGCTCTAGCTCAGGCTCCATACAGCTGCCAAAGTGATTTTCCTAAGACTAACCAAGTCATCCCCTTGCTCAATAAACTCCTCTGGTCTCTAGGACCAGATATAGAGCCTTCTGCTGCTTAAAGCCCTTTCTAATCAGGCCCCACCCTCCCTTCCCGTATTTAAGGACTTTTCTCCCCATCACTCTAAAATACAACCAAAGGGCTCTCCTTAAATCTCCATTCTCCATGCTTTTGCCCAGCCCTATCCCACCTCAACCTCTTAGAGTTCCTACCTTGTTTCAAAATTTGGTGCAACAGGAGATTGAGTGGCCCAGAAGTAATCTCTGTGGATATAGGACTGCCCTGTGGGTGGGATCCTGGCCATATTGAGATAGCTTCGTAATGGGTGACGGCTCTCTCACTGGTTGGCTGTGTGTGTGACCTCACAGACCCTTTATAAGCCCACTGCAGACAGCAGTCGCTCTCTTTAACCTGGCTCCCTAACCTGGGGTAACTGAGCCAAGCTGATGGATAGCCGACAGAGAGGTAAGGAGTTTGGTAGTGAACACATGGATATTCAGACCAAGTGTTCACTAAGGAGTTAACAAGTCAGGGCATTATGTGAGTAGGTATAATAAAGGCTTTTAAGATTACACGTGGCTGTTCTTGAGCGCGCTACCGGTTATTAAACTATAGATTCAAGAAATCATGGCCAGAGACCTTTGAAGGCCTCAGAGGAGGCAAGCCGGGTAGAGTTCACACTGCAAAGGTCAGTGGTCAAAGGTACTCTGCTGGGCCTAGGGCAGACTAGTAATAGTAACTGCCAGGAGAGGATGTTACATCCTATGAAGTTTTTCCTGATCTCACCAGCTGCTGGTGCCTTCCCCTGTACCCAAATCATGTTACTCGGTAAACACGTTGGATAGTCTTGCTCCCTGAGGGCCCATAGCACAGCATATAGTAGGCACTTAATAGATGGAATACTGACTAATCGATGAACCATCAGCTTAAAGCCCTTCATTTTACAGAAGAGATCAAGGAGACCCAGAGGCCAAAGGAGAAACGTAAAGTCACAAAACGGACGCTGCAAACTAGAATTCGAGGCTCTTGTCTACTAAACTAGTCGTCCGTTTTACCAGTTCCCTCTGCCCATAGTTTAGACTAGAATTCAGCCAAAATCTTCCACATGAGAATCAGAAGGGAAAGCAGAGGGCCAGCCAAATGGGGAAAATAGAAGTGAGTTTGAAAGGGGATGAAGAGAATGAACAAGTATTTCGTAAGTAGGTGGTGTGTGGGCCCAGATTTAAATGTGGTTTCCAATGGTCTGTTCATCGTGGACATGAGCCACCCTCTGGGCTCCATCAGCAAAAATGGCCCTAAACTAAGGGCCACGTTCTCCCCTGTGCTTCCAAGGCTGAAAGCGGCCTTCCTTCTCATCAAGGGCCTGGAGACAGCTTTTTATTTGTAGAGAATTTTTCATTTTAGATAAAGAAAAATGAAGTTTGACTCAGAGGTTAGTAAAGAAATGATGGAAAGGTACTGAATGAATAAGGAATGGGTACGGCGTGTGAGCACCAACCCAGGGGTCAAGAGCCGGACGCCCCTCGCCACTAGGCGACTTCCCTCCAGGATCATGTTCTGTGACGGTGCTTCCTCTCCCTCATTTTCCTTCTCTGTGGAATGGGGCAGGATGTGGGGAAGGAGCAGGGGTGTGGAAACAGCGCGGCCTTCCCAGCAGGGGGTGCTTAAGTGCTCACTGGGAGCATAGGAGCCGCTTCCAATCCTGAGAACTCAGTTTCCTCATCTGTAAAATTAAGGAAAGGACCAGATAACCTCCAAAGGCCTTTTCTACTACAAATCCTGAAGCCCGGCGAGGGACCTGAACCACTATGAGTGAATTGCCCACAGGCCACCACAGCGGAGCCAACAGTGGGACACAGTCTGAGTGCTGGGCCCTGGGCTTCCAGAACTCCATGGAGGCGCCATGTTGAATGGAATCAGACACAAGAGAAAGAAATCAGGGAATAAGAAGCGCAAAGGCAAGGCCCAGCGGCAAAGAGCAGAGTCTGATGGTCGGGGAGCCCCTTTCCTCGAAGCAGCCCCAGTTACAGCAGGGAGGGGGAGGTGGTGAGGGATAACATGGGGGGAGCAGCAGCAGCTGTCCCTATTGTTCTGGGGAGGATAGAAAAAAGAACCCTGATGGGAAGAAGGAACACCCAGAAGGTCTGGGAGATTTGAATCCTAGTCGTCCCCTGCCACCTTAGCCTCCTCTTCCTGACTCCCAGAGTACAGTCATCCTAAAATTAGGTGAGGAAGCCAGATGCTGCAGGTGAGCTGGGAGCAGAGACCAATGAGGAGGGAGGGAGGGAAAAAGGGAGGGAGGGAAAGAGGGAGGGAGAGAAGGAGGGAAGGAAGAAGGGAGGGAGAGAAGGAAGGATCAATGGGGACAGCTTGGCTGCTCTGCCTACCAGAGACCTCAACACAAATCATCAGTGAGGGGATCCCTCACAAAGTCATGGAGAGTCTCAAGCACATGGAGCTTGCCATCTTGTGGGCTTTTGAGGCCAAACTGAATATTGTGAATTAAGAGATTTGAATTGCCCAGAATCCACTTTGTGTTGGAGCAAGAAAGTGGCAAAATCTTGGTTCCCCGTATTGGTCAACGAGTTTAAGGTCCAACCAAGAAAGTGACAAAGTTTTAGGGCAGCTGGATGGGCTTGGGGGAGGAGGAGGAAGAGGAGGAGGAGGGGAAAA
>NC_133617.1:745702917-745705417 GCF_048593235.1 Sminthopsis crassicaudata | reverse complement strand
CAAAGAGAAAGATAGAAAGAGATAAAGAAAGATATAGACAAAGAGAGACAAAGAGAGACAGAAATAGAGAGAGGGAGAGATGGAGGGAGGGAAGGGCAAAAGAGCATTGTGAGAGGAAGAGAGAGAAGGAAAAGAAAGAGAATGACAGAAAGAGAGGGGAGGGAGGAAAGGAGAGAGAAAGGGAAAAGGGAGGGAAGGAAGGATGGGGGGGGGAAGACAGAGAATGAGAACAGATTATTTTAGGTACCTAAATTAGATGTTAGATATTGAGAAACATACGGAGTCTATCTGAGCACACAGATAAAGACGGCGGACCCGGTCCAGCATCCCAGGCTGCCCCTGTGCTTGGATCCTGGGCCACAGCTTCACGTGGCTGCAATTGTTTTCTCACCTCCGAAGCTGCTGTAGATCTAGAGCTTACAGGTACCCTAGGGACTCTCTAGTACCTAACTCCCTCTCTTTACACATGAGGAGACTGAGCCCCAGAGAGGTCACATGACTTGCTCAGTGTCACCCAGGTAGCAAGAGGTGGGCTTCAGACTGAAATCTCCCCTTTCCTCAGATCAGACCGACCAAAAGGATCGCACTGCCGATCACACTAGTGATGAACGCTGCAGCTTGGGGAGTCCCTACCGACCAAACTCTGTCTAAGCTTCAGGCCAAAATCCCTCATTCTACAATATGGAAATAGCTCATAAAATGACTTGGCTAAGATGATACAGCTAATTGGTCACAAAATTAGGGCAATCCGCTACGGTCCTGACTCCAAGGCCATTTATCTAAAACACATTTTTTCTTGGTCACTTTAATTTATCCATGAACCCACATACATATGTGCGCTTGCAGATGTATATGTATACAGTGTATATTGTATAGACATACAGATGTGTGTGTCCACATACACACACACACACACACATACACACACACACACACACACACACACACACACACACACACACACACCAGATTTGTGATATCATTCATCTGATCTCCCTTGAATCTGATGATTCAAGTCATCTCCCAGTAAGAAAGTCCCTCCAGCGATGCAGATAGTCTCCTGTTTAGTCTTAAAAATGTGCCTGAAACAGTCAGAGGCAAAGGAGCTTGTGTGATGCCGAAGCCCACCCGGAGTTGGTTCTAATCCCAATGATTGGATCAATCCCGCCTCATGAAAGCAACGCAGCTCACCCTCGCCACAGAGCATCGCAGTTCCACTGGCAGTGCCCACATTTGTCTCTTCCCCTTAATCAATTTGTCCTCTGGCTCCTTTCATTATAAAAACGTGGACTCAATAATCTTTTGTTCTTCTGACCTAGAAGCCCTCGGGCTCTTCACTCTCTGGGCACACAAAGAGCCTTGTCTGGCCTTCCACCGCCAGCCAATCGTGGGCTCTGGCCGCCAGAGCAACGTGGCCCCCGCTGATAGAGATCGTGACGAGCGGCAGAATGAGGATCTTCTGGCGACATGGGTAATGGCGAGATGATGAACAGGGCTGCTGAGAGACGGGAGGAGGGGGTGGGGTGGGATGCTCCTATCTACCGGGTGATCAGAGAGTCCTGGCCCAGCAGACTATCTCTGAGTCTCCCGGACAGACAGAGACGCCTTCCTGAGAACCGGACTGGGCAAATCCACTCCTCTGATGCAAGGGATGTCCCCCCGATTCTATCTAAGAGGGGCTCCCCATTTGGGAGAGGGAGCCAGGGAAGAGCAGCTATTCATTCTGTCAGACCCCAAACTGGAGGAATGATATGGGGTCCTTCCAAAACTCTCCTTGTCAAGTTCCAGGTTCATCTACTCAGCCAAAAAGCTAGATCTCCTAACTGTCCCTAATACTCCTCTTGTCCTGACATGGGGAGAAAAGCATGGCCGTGGGAAGTCACCGGCCCTGGAGATTTCAGTCTGAAGCCCACGTATAACACTGAGCAGGTCATGTAACCTCTCTGTGGCTCAGTTTCCTTATCTTTTTTTTTTTTTGTTTTGTTTTGTTTTCTGAGGCTGGGGTGAAGTGACTTGCCCAGGGTCACACAGCCAGGAAGTGTTAAGTGTCTGAGACCAGATTTGAACTCGGGTCCTCCTGAATTCAAGGCCAGTGCTCTATCCACTGCGCCACCTAGCTGCCCCCCAGTTTCCTTATCTGTAAAAAGAGGGAATTAGGTACTAGATAATCCCTAGGGTTCCTTTAAGCTCTAGATCTACAAGCTTATCTATCACTCTATCACTTCACACATCAGAGAAATCTAAAGTGTCTGAGCTATATAATCTCTGGGTTCCTTCCGGCTCAGACTCTATGATCCTGGATCCATAGCTCAAAATGAAGCAGAGGATCTGAATTTGAAACCCACTCACTCCCTCAATTGGGTGATTTTCAGGTTCTTCCACCAAAAAAGAACGGCGTCAGGCTCAACGGCCCAGGAGGTCAGCTCTAGAATCCATGATGTTGGCACATTTGCAAGAAAGCCACAATGCACAAAAGGAAGGCACTAAGTGGTCCTCCCTT
>NC_133617.1:745662917-745697917 GCF_048593235.1 Sminthopsis crassicaudata | reverse complement strand
TTAAGAACAAATTTCCTGATTTTTCACAAAGGGATAATGGTAGAACCTGCCACTGACATGCAAGTGAGTTTCATTTCTGCTTCTAGAAAAAGAATATAACACATTATTAAAAGGGTGATTTGTGAACAGAATACAGAATGGAAATAGCAATTATTAAAAGCCAACACGACTTCATCATGAATGGGTCGCACAGAGCAGACTGCATTTTTTCAACCAAACGACCAGCCTGGTTGAATCTAAGAAATGATGAAGACAAATTATACCTAGTCTTTGCTGACAGGGTGGAGAATTGTCGAATAGACACGGAGGCTACCAGCTAGACTAGGAAATGGGGGAATGACGAGACCCAAAGAGTAGCCACTGAGTTCACTGTTATCTTGCAGGGACGTCTCTGGTGAAGCACCCCAGAGATCTAGCTTCGGCCCTGGGCTGTTGAACATTTTTATCTCTGACTTGGATGAAGGCTCGGCAGACATTCTTGCCAAATTTGCAGATGTTATGAAGTGGGAAAAGAGAGCTGTCATGATGGGTGAGGCTATCCAAAAAGATCTCGAAAGAATGAAAACAGAATTTAATGAGACGGGAATTATGAAAGATAAAGAAAAGGTCTATACTTGTTTTCTTAAAAATCCACATTGAAACTTCAGGAAGAAAAGGGTGGATCTGAAGAACAGATCGAAAAAGATCTGGGGGTTTCAGTGGACCATAAACTCAACATGCGCCAACAGTAACATGGCCATCCAATAAAGTTATTGATATCCTAATCTAACCTTAAGAGAGGGACACTGTCAGCAATGAGGGGTGTCAACATTTTGCTATCCTCTGCCCCAGTAAGACAATACCTTAAGGAGTTTATCCAGTTCGAGACATATTTTAGGAAAGATACTGACAGCTGAGAGGGGGGTGTTAATAATAACAGTGAGTACTTGAAGACTTTTTCCTACCTAATCTAACTTGATCTTTATAACATCCTTGTTTGACAGCTATTGTTATTATTTTCCCCATTTTATCAATGAGAAAACAGAGATTGATACGGACAGTCAGAGGGTTAGAGGGAATTGTCCAGGGTCACAGACCTAATAATTATCTAAGAACAGATTCGATTTCAGATCATCATGACTCAAAACAAGTGTCCTGTTCCCTCTAAGCAAAGCACTTCTCATTACTCCCAGAAGTCAAGCCCACAGCCATTCGTTAAGAGTCTGCTGTTTGTCAGACACTGTGCTAAGTTCCTTGGCACACATTCAGGAGAAGACACCAAGGATGGTGTGAAAACCACAGATCGTTAAAGCATCATTTGATTAAAGAGACTAAAAAGGGTTAGCCTGGGGGTGGGGGAAGGACTTCAGAAGGATCTGATTATTCCCTACAAGAATTTAAAGTTTTGTGATGTGGATGAGAAATTTGATTTGTTCTTCTCAGCTCTGGAGGACAGAACAAGGATTAAGGGAAGGCGTCCTTCAAGTCCTAGCAAAAGCCCACCTTCTACAAGAAGTCTTTCCCAGTCCTTTTAAATGTGAGTGTCTTAGCAACAACAAGACTATACAATGATCAATTCTGATGGATGTGGCTCTCTTCAACAATGAGATGATGCAGGCCAGTTCCAATGGTCTTGTGATGGAGAGAGCATCTACAGCTAGAGAGAGACTGTGGGGACTGAGTGGGGTTCACAACATAGCATTTTCACTTTGTTTTTCTTTGCTTGCATTTTATTTTCTTTCTCATTTTTTCCCTTTTAGATCTATTTTTCTTGTGCAGCAAGATAATTGTATAAATGTGTTTATACAAATTGGATTTAACATATATTTTACCATGTTTGACATATATTGGATTACTTGCCATCTAGGGGAGGGGGGAATTGGAACACAAGGTTTTGCAAGGGCCAATGTTGAAAAACTATCCATGCATATGTTTTGAAAATAAAAAGCTTTAATAAAAAAATAAATGTGTCCTCTCTCCCTCTGTTGATTCTATTGGTCTATACCTTGTCAAATCCAAGGGTCCCCATGCTGTCTCTCCAATTAGGCTATGAGCTCCCTGGGGGTAAGAGACATCTCTTATTCTTCTGCATATGTATGACACTCATTATACTGTCTGGTACACAATAGATGCTTAATAAATGCTTATTAGCCAACTGGTTGAAATAGGAGAAAGATAGGTTAAGATTTGACAAAAGGAAAAAAAGAGGTAGCCAAAAGCAAAACAGGAAGGCAATGTACCACCACACCATGGATGGGCCTTTTCCATGAGACAGGCGGGCAGAAGTCTTTCTTGGGACTAGGTTGGTGGATGTGGTCCCAGAGGTTCCCTCCAACTCTGATGCCAATCGTGACTGAACAGAACTTTAGTGTGACTGGAAATATCATGCATTAAACATGGATGCTAATGATTAGAGGCACCTGCTTTTTCCAGAATGAGAGAAAACATGGCGACCTTTGCTACCTTCAGATCCAATCAACTGGTTTAGTTGAAATGTTGCTGAATATTCAAGGATTCTGTATCTATCTTGTGCAAAACACCATGCTGGGCTTCAGGGACACAAGAACAAATGCTACGATCATTACTTTTCTGATTAATGTGACAAACCAGTGGTCATTTATCTATAATTTTGAAAATTAATCAAGCACGTATTTATAAAGGAAGAATGGCACAGCAAAAGCAGAGATAGTAAGAAGAGATTGACAAAGACAGACAGAAAGAGATAGAAGAGAGAGACAGAGACCAAAATAGAGAGGAGAGACAGAGAGAGAGACAAGCAGGGATAGAGAGGAGACGGAGACAGAGACCGAGAGAAGAGAGAGATATAAAGAAAAGAGAGGCAGAAACAAAGAGAAGAGAGACAGAGATAGAAGTAGAGAGGAGAGATATAAAGGAGAGAGACAGAGATAGAGAAAAGAGACAGAGAGACAGAGACAGAGAGAAGAGAGAGACAGAGAAAAGAGAGATAGAGACAGAAATAGAGAGCTGAGACAGAGAGAAACAAGCACAGACAGAGAGAAGAGAGACAGAGATAGAAAGAAGAGAGATGAAAAAGAGAGACAGAGAGAGTTGGCCTTGTTGGAAGAAGATCTTGTTTTATGCCCCATTTCTAAATACACTTTAGCTATATGACCCAAGACATAGACTATCCTGGATTCTAGGTAATTCTCTAAATAAACATCATTTCTATGTAATAACCATAAAACCCAAGAGACAGAGAAATAAAATTGAAAACCTCAAAGGTCCCTTCTCTGTTTTGATAACCACCATAGAAAGAAGTATTAATGTCCCCATTTTCCAGATGAGAAAACTGAGGCTCTGCAAAGTAAACTGAGTTGTACAAGGTGCTGTATCCAGAGTGTCTGAACCTCAAATAGAATCCAGATCTCTTAATTCTATGAGCAGTGCAGTGCTGTCAAGAAACCGGTCCTCTCCCCTATAACTTCTAAAATACATTTTATGCTGTTGGGTTCAATTAATCAATAAATAATTTATTGAGCACCCCCTATGTGCCAGGCATTATGTTAAATGACCAAAATAATGACTGCCCTCAAGGAGCTTATATTCTAAGAAGAAGTAAATGTATAATTAAGTGCATGCACGGGAAGTGATGTCGGAAGGATGACCTTACCAAGCAGGGCTTCTTGCAGAAGGGGAGACGTTAGCTGGGTTTTGAAGGAAACTTGGAACATTAATGAGAAAGATGAAGAGGGAGAGAATTTCAGGTGTAGGGGACGAGCCAATGAAAAAAAAGCATGGAGGGACAACATGATGGTTCATATATAAGAAACAGTAAGGAGGCCAGTACTGCTTAACTAAAAAATGTGTGAAGGAGGAATAAAATATATTATTTATTAATCGATCAATTTAATATTAATCAATTAATCAATAAAAATTAAGGAGAATTAAAAGTATAAAGAAGCCAAGTTTTGAGAGCTTTAAAGGCCACACAGAAGATTTTCTATTTGATCCCAGAAGCAAGAGGGAGTCAGTAGGATGTATTGAATGGGACAGGGGTCAGGGAGGTGACCTTTTTCCTTTAGCAAAATCAGTTGAGCAACTTAGGAAATGCTGGGCGGAGGCAAGGAGGCTCTCAGGATCTGCTGTCACTCTAGGCATGAGGAGGTTTAAGGTTAGAATCGGACCTCCATACAATGGGGTTAGCATCCGAGGAGAAAAAGGGACCTTTATGAGAGAAAAGGATAAAAATAGTAAAGGTAGAAATATAATAAAATTTGTCAATGGATTGGGTAGGTGAGGTTAGTGACAATCAGTGACGGGGGGTGAAATTATGCTTGTAACCCTGAGAAGGAAGATGGTGGTTTTCTTGATGGCCATGGAGAAGATGGGAAGGAAGGAAGGCTCAGGGGGAAAAATGAGTTCTTTCTCTTTGGAACATGTAGAGTTCAGAGGTCTACGCTATCCAGTTGGAGAAGTCCCAGGGAAGAGAGTAGGGCTGGATCTATTACACCTGGGAATCATCTTCAGAAACGATCCCTGAGTCTGTGAGAGCTGATGGGATGGCATCTATCGCCATGTGAGAGAGCAGAGGAGGAAGATCATTGGATTCAACAAGGATTCACTGAGTACCTACTGGGTGCCAGGCACAGGCTAGGAGCTGAGAAGGAGCTAAGGCTAAATTAATATATGTAATACAGCAACAAGATCACATGATGATCAACTGTGACATCTGGCTCTTCTCAGCAACTCAGTGATTCAAAGCAATCCCAATGAACTTTGAATGGAAAATGCCCTCCACCTCCAGAGAAAGAACCATGGAGACGGAATATGGATCAAAGCATAAAAGTTTCACCTTCCTTTTGTCATGTTTTTTTCTTTCTGATGTTTTCCCCTTTGTTCTGATTTTTCTTTCTCAACATGACTCAAATGGAAATATATTAAAAATAAATTCATATATGAGATTACTTGCTAGCACAGGAAGGGGAAGAAGGGAGAACTCAAAATCTTATAAAAAATGAATGTTGAAAACCTTTTTTACATGTATTTGGAAAAAATATATTATCTAAAAAATTAATATGGACAAGACAAATAAATACAAATCCTCCACCAAGTAATTTCCTGGTGGGTTGGGAAGTAGGAGCATTAATAATTGGGGGAATCAAGAAAAACCTTATGTAGGAGATGGTATCTGTTATGCCTTCTGTTTACCAATATGTCTGTTTCTAAAATCCACATGTCCAGTATCCAGGAGTGAATTTCACTGTGGAAAGATCTACAGGGTCCCCAGATCCTTAAACACCTCATAAGGAGTCTAAGGTTATCATAAATGCTTTTGTTGACTTTCTTACAGCTCCTTGACATCCTGTACTATTTGCACATCTTCAATTTGTCACCAATTGGTGTCCAAACAGTTGGCTTCTGATGATTGGCTGTTGTGAATTTGTTTTTTTGCCAACACATGAGGTGTCAGTTAGCAATTAATGAAAATGCCATCTCTGAAAAGAGTTACATAGAGCTGGACTGTTGGGAATAAAATTGGAGCAAAAAAAATCCCAAAACAGGTTAAAAATTAAGCCCTGCAATTTAGTGAAGACTCATCAGCCTCTTCCCATTAGAAACCGAATTCTACTGGGCAAAAAAAAAGCAAATTTGTGAGATGGCTTTGGATTTAGGGCAATTTTCCCAAACTAACGAACATCCTTTTTATTTTTATTTGGCCACAGGTGTTCTGCGATATGTCAAGCTAGAAGAATGAACGGGTATTGCAGGAGACACTTCAGGAAAGATAGCTTTCTGGGTAATAATCCTGTCCCCATTTAGGAAGACTGCTTCAAAAGAAGCAGAAATCAATCCTGCCCATCTATAGGAAGCCTTGTGCCCAGCGGGAAAAAGTGGGAGAAAGTGATTTCAGTTCCCTCCAAAAGTGGGAGATAAAGGAGACAAAGGGGATCTCAGGTTCAAAAGACAATGACCTTTGTACCTGGACAAATGGAGAGATGGCCAGGAAATCCCTGCAGCAGTGATAGAAATGCAACTCCTGAAATGGGACGCAAACAAAATGGTGGCTATTGCAACGGATTCTCCTTTCCATCTCATTTTGAGGAATTAGGAGTGAAGATTCCTTTTTAGCCACCAAAGCTATTCAGAGGAGAGAAACTGTGAAAATATGGCTGTCTTAGATCATACATCGTGTTCCAAAAGTCTCAGCTTAGTTTTAGACTATTAGCGCCATTATAGCTTTAAATGGCACTAAAGTTTTGGGGACAATCTGTGCACTTGTCCTTGTACCTACTACTCATTTCCTGCTCCATTTCATAATTTCTTTAAGATCTAAAAGTTCATGAAGATCTGTACTCCCACTTTTTCAAAGAAGAAGGCAATTTGGAATGAGGAGGCTCCTGCTTTGCTAATAAGTAGAAAGCTTAACCTTAAACACTGAGGTCTCTCTTTCTTGAGACCTCCTGGTTTCTGTAAGAAAGTGTTCTCCTTCCCTCATGAATGTAATTACAAAAAGTCCAGACTATCTCTACTGAACCAACCAATCAATCAAAAGAATAAACTAGACATAAAAAAATCCCTAATTAACTTGGAAGGAGGGAAATATTGTGATCAATGGATGAAACCAGATGAGTCACAGAGGCAGCGTTTGGATTCAGTAGAAGAATCAGACAGGCCTGCAAGCCTATAGAGAGCACAGCAAGCCAACGCACCATTGGGCATTCCAGCAAGAATGTTTCAGCGACATATATTTTAACATATTTAATATTTTACCATATTTAACATGTATTGGATGTATTGGAGGGGGTGGGGAGGAGGGGAAAATTTGGAACACAAGGTTTTGCAAGGATCAGTGTTGAAAAATTATCCATACATGTGTTTTGAAAATAAAAAGATTTAATAAAAAAGTGAAAAAATCAAAATAAATTTTTAAAAAGATATGAAAAAATAAAAAGTGTTTCGGCTAAAAGCCTAATCTAGTTATGGGCAAGAGTAAGGGGGGGGGGAGACTGAATTCTGAAAGGTCAGAAGACTTGGGCTTTCTCTGAAGGTTGGTAGTAGGGTGAGCCCCCCAAAAAACTGAGGATGATAACAGCTTCTACAGAAGACACTGACAGACACACCGAGGACAGAGTAGACACACCCAAGAAAGGCAACTTGGAAATCCTAAAATGGTACCGAATAAGGGATAAAATGACTCGTTCCTAATCATATAGTAGTAAATGCCTGATTCAGGATTTGAACTTAGGCATTTCTGATTCTCAGCCAACCCTCTCTTGTTAATTTAAAACAACCTCACAGGTCTATGAAACACTGAGTCATCCACTGCAGCATTTAGCTAAAAATGCTTTATCTATGTTGGCAATCTGGCCTACCCAACAACCTCCGGACGTATATGGTGGAATGACCATTGCTGTGAAGTTCTAGACAAAGAAACTAAGATGCAGTGAGGTTAGATGACTTGCCTAAAGTTACAAAACTGGTAAATGTAGGAGTCTCGTCTTTAAATTACTATTATTTTATGATTATCATCGTTATTAAACTTCAGTAATCCAATGAAAGAAAAGTAGGGAATAGATGATTTTTTTCTCTGTAAAAAAAATTTTTGGTCCAAATACAAATACAGTCTATTGTGCTATTTAAAATGTTTTTCCCCTCGTTTCATTTTTATAGTCTTTGTAGGCTACAATGAAATGGAGTGAGTCTGTAAACCAATAGTGTTTTTGTCTTAGCTAAGATCTACATGAAAAAAGCCCCTTATAGAATTAATATAATTTTCTGGATATTCAGAAGTCAATATTAGACCTTTTCTCCTTTGATCTACCTGGATAATTACCTTCCTTCACTTTGATGGGGTAGATCTGAATTTAATGGGATCAATGAGATATTGTGAAGGAAATCGTTAGATGGATTATGTTCTACAAGCAACAGAAGAGCGAAAAGAGGAGGGAAATGGGCAATGGACCTGGAAGTCCAAGATAGCACCTTCATGTTTGAGGTGCTTCCACGGGTTCCCTCCATCACCCCAGGATTTCTTATTTCTTGTCCATTATCCCAGGTTGTTTTCTGTCCTTAAGCTCTCATCTCGCCCATCTGGGTAAAGATTGAGGCCCATCAAAGAAGAGGAAAGGAGATAACGGATGTCTCCAGACTCCAAGTCTGGTACTCCATCTCACACAAGCATTTACCCTCCAAAGTTATTGTGAGGACCAAAAGACAGAAAGTTTGTAAAGTGCTAAACCTATCTTCAAGTTCCATATGAATCCATGGGTCATGATATTGTACACACATGAGTGAAGGGCAGACTTTGCCACCAGAAGTCCCACTTCTGAGATACAAGCAAGCTCCTGAACCTCCCAGTCCTCCAGGTCAGAGGTGCCCAATTCAACTGGAAAGGAGGCCATTAACCTCTACATGAGGATATGTGCTGGCTGCATTTGACTTCAAAAAAAACCACATATTAATATTATCTATGTTCTATTTTATTTTATTAAATATTTCCTCATTTAACTTTCATCTGAAGTTTTATGGGATTCATAAACTGCCCACTTGACCCTCCTGCCCTAGACTACTCCCTAAGGGAAATGTCTTAACCCTTTCTAAAGAAGTCACAGACCTCTAGCAGCCTGGTGAAGCTTCCTGAACCCCTTCACAGAATTAGGTTTTTAAAGCATTAAAGAAAAGGCCAAATTTCAGTTATAGAGTCTAAAAATCAGAGATTATAGAGAAGTTGTTCATCTATGTTGGCAGAGGGATTTATTTCTGAGGGATTCTCTAACTATATTACATATCATACTTCTCTATTTATTTATGTTTATATGCATATACACATATGTCACTGATATATCATCGTCAAAAAAAGGGAAAAGATATTTCTGCTATCTCAAAGGACTGTAGATACAGAAATGCTTTGGAAACATTGGAAATGGGTTATCAATTTATTATGATATAAATCATGATAGGAAGGACAATAACAATAAAATTCTAGCTAAATTGACAGAAGAATCTCCACAGGTGATAAGAAATCAAAGGACTTTTTTGTTATGATCTAGTTGAGTTAAAATCAACACTGAAAAAACAAACCGCAAACACGATACCAAGTTACGCGCATACCCACGTGCCCACATAAAACAGACATGTCCAAAGGCATGCAAACCACTCAGAATGACTTTGGGGACCCTCCTCACCCTCGTGAGGCACCATTACTTTTCCTTTTAACATCAAAACTTGATAGTTCTGTTAAGCAACTGAGAAACAGATTTTGTTCCTCTCTAGGAACAGTGGAACATTGTGGGGGAAGGAGGGAGGGAGAGAGTAGGCAGGAAATCAGAAAGGCAATATAATTGAGTCATCCGCTCTGACAGTTGGCCCATTACTGGGTGTCACCATGTACTCTTCCTTCCCCATGTACTAAGAAGTGATCGGTAATCCATTATAAAAGATGAAAGCCAATATCTTTTCTTTCCATTTTACCAAAGGGCCCTCAAAGCTTGCTGTCTTCCACAGCTTTGTCCAGGGACACGGCCGAAGACGAGAAATCCAAAAAGGGTCAACTTAGTCTAAAGAAGGCATGATCCAATGGGAAGGAAATGTCCCTGCACAATTATATTGCCCTCTATTTAGAATAAAACATGAAACTGTTATTACTGGACACCACAGAGGTTCTGGTCGGTTTCCTTTTTAAAATCTCTCTTGCTGGGGATGAGAGAAGGACTTTCCAAACCTACAACCTTTGGCCATGTAGAGCGGGGCTGTCTCTGGAAAGATTTATTGTGTGGGGCTAACCACTGTTCTAAGGGGCCAAGTTAATCACCAGAAGCAGAAGGAAAGGTTTGGCAGGAAATCTCTTAGAAAAACAGAACTCACTGCTCATCACTGGTGCTGGGTTAGTTTTTATTTTTTGTTTTTAATCATCAGACCTTGAAAAGATGAAGAATAGCATAAGAAACTGGCCTTTCACAAGTAGAAAGAACTCAAATATTTTTCGTGGATGAAAAATCCCAAAGACAAAAAGACTTTCTTTACATTGTACTGGGATCTCTTGGTGACCTCTCCATTGGTGAGCCTCCATTGATGGAAGGGCCCAGTCCCATCTGCCTTCATTTCCCTCTCAGGCGCTATTCCTCATTTTCTGGGCTTTAGCACTAAAGAGCTTCCCTCTTCCCAACCCTTTTTTTCTCCTTGTATGTATTCTATTAGAATGTGAGCTATAAGAAAGTAGGGACATCTTTTTTGCATGTATTCGTATCCTCAGTACAGTGCCTGGCACACAGTAAGTGCTTAATTAATATTTCTTCCCTTCCCTCCACAGACAGAAAGAAACTGAAAGCTGGAAAGTTTTAATGACCAACTTGGTCCCAATGAGGAGATAGGAGTACTTCTCTGTACAAGTGGAAGACTGTAGGGGAAGGGAGGGAGGGAGGGAAGATGGGAAAGAGGAAGGAAGGGAGGACGGGAGGAAGGAAGGGAGGACGGGAGGAAGGAAGGAAGGAAGGAAGGAAGGAAGGAAGGAAGGAAGGAAGGAAGGAAGGAAGGAAGGAAGGAAGGAAGGAAGGAAGGAAGGAAGGAAGGAAGGAAGGAAGGAAGGAAGGAAGGAAGGAAGGAAGGAAGGAAGGAAGGAAGGGGGGAGGGAGGAAGAGAGGGAGGGAGGGAGGAAGAGAGGGAGGGATGGAGGGAGAAAGGGAGGGAGGAATGGAGGGAGGGAGGGAGGGAGGGAGGGAGGGAGGAAGGAAGGGAGAAAGGAAGGAAGGAAGGAAGGGAGGAAGGAAGGGAGGGAGGAAGGAAAGAAGGAAGGGAGGGAGGAAGGGAGAAAGGAAAGAAGGAAGGAAGGAAGGCAGGCAGGAAGGAAGGAAGGAAGGGAAAGAGGGAGAAAGGGAGGAAGGAAGGAAGGAAGGAAGGAAGGAAGGAAGGAAGGAAGGAAGGAAGGAAGGAAGGAAGGAAGGAAGGAAGGAAGGAAGGAAGGAAGGAAGGAAGGAAGGAAGGAAGGAAGGAAGGAAGGAGGGAGGGAGGGAAGGAAGGAAGGAAGGAAGGTCAACAGTGTCAAATGATAAGTAATATGAAGACTGAAGGAGAAAAGTACATAGATAAAACCTATCAGCAACCTCAAAAAAATTCCTCACATTTTGGTTCCACAAATTGTTTCCTTAAGATATAAAAGCCTCTCAAGGGTCCACACATTTATGAAGGCAAAAGATGGCATGCTAAGTGCAAAATGATTTCTATTTGGTTTAAGGGCACACTATGTTCTAGTTCTATTACTTTTAAACATTCTACTTATGCTTTATTTCAGAAAAAAAATGCACAGCATGACAGAATGAGCCAAGAGCTTGAGGACGGAAGGCTTAGACTCAGCTCTTACCTCTGACACTTACTGGTTGAGGGAACTAGCGTAATGATAACAATAACAATCACAATCAAGGATAATGCTTTCAACCATGTATATAGAACTTTAAATTTCGCAACTCATTATGTATATTACGTGTACCTCCACAGGGAGTAGATAAGTATATACATATGTGTATATTTTATATATGTATATGTCTCCATATACATATGTTTGTGTGTATGATTTCATTTCATCTTCACAAAAACCCTAGTAGGAAAGTTCCAGTGACTTTATTTCCCCTATTTAACAGATCAGGGAAATGAGAAAAGTGACCTTCTTAAGGACTCATAGGGAGGAAGGAAGGAAGGAAGGAAGGGAGAAAGGAAGGAAGGAAGGAAGAAAGGAAGGAAGGAAGGGAGGGAAAGAGGGAGAAAGGAAGGGAGGAAGGAAGGAAGGAAGGAAGGAAGGAAGGAAGGGAGGGAGGGAGGGAAAGAGGGAGAAAGGAAGGGAGGAAGAAAGGGAGGAAGGAAGGAAGGAAGGAAGGAAGGAAGGAAGGAAGGAAGGAAGGAAGGAAGGAAGGAAGGAAGGAAGGAAGGAAGGAGGGAAGGGAGGGAGGGAGGGAGGAAGAGTTTCAGACAGGGTGTGGACTAGGTTCTGCTTGTCTCTGAAGTCACAGCACAACATCCCCCTGCCCTTGCGGCTTTCCAAGTCCCTTGATCTCCCTAGGACCTAACTAGGAAATCATAAACGTTTTATAATCCACTTTAAGAGAGAGAATTCCCCTGCTGAATTCCCCATGATGCCAAAGTCTCCACAGCCTTCACTGCATTTCCTGAACATCTACTATGAGACCTGCTTTGAGGTCTATGGGATGCCTTGGGCATGGAACTGGGCATGGAAGAATAAGGGTCTGATGGGAAGCTAAGCAAAGATTTCTAAATTGCCCCGAAGGAGACATCCCCAAGTACCCTCGGAAAAATACAGTGTCTGCTGGCTGTCAGCCACGTATGAAAGGATGGGGCAGGGAACACAAAAGGGACAAGGGCCCTTGCCAGGGGGAGGCTCCCCACGGAGAAGCCGTGTTATTCTTGTGCTTTCATCTGTCCCTGAACATCAGCCAGCGAGGCAGGGATGGTCCCGGAGAGGGTTCGGGGGGAGGACTGAGTCACCCAAATAGCTTCCAGATGAGAAAGTAGGTATCACTTGGGTCTCACCCCACCCAGGGATGCCTTGTCATCTCCACCCCCTCCCCATCAGGCTAAGGAGCAGCTGGAGTTCTACCTCAGTACAATTAGTAGTCCCAGCACCCCATCTCAGCAATACTGGGGGGAAGGGATAAGGATTTGAAACCCCGATTTTTCACAAAGAGATTGAATGAAGAATTCTACCTGATCACTGCCCTTTTCTTGATGCTGCTCTCTTGGATGCCCCGCCTTCCTTTTTGCTCTTTCACTAACGTGGGGACCTCCCAGCAGAGAAAGCAGGAGAGAGGAGCTTCCTCTGTGATCTAGTGAGTTAGGGAGTTGTCCACAACACAGCAGTGACATTATGCCCGAGGCTGTACTTGAACCCTGGTTTTCTTGTCCCTGAGACCAATTCCCTGCCTCTGATCAAGAGAGACACAGAAAGAGCATCTGTGTCCACACTGGCTTGGTCCATGGAAATTGCCAAAGGGGCCTCATGAGTCCAAGCAGGGCCCATCAATGGGGCAGGAGGACTGATGGGAAACTCAATGACTTTTCATCTGGGGCACGTGACCAAGCATTATCACAATGGAAACTTAGAGGGGGAAGTTGGCATTAGCCTTGTGGTTGACTTCCCAACCCTCCTGGCTCACCCTCCAGCCAGTAAGGAAATTACAATCCCAAAGAAAACAGCCAGCACTAGGTCATCTGAAGCACTGGCAGGGAGGGGAGAAGGCTGTCTCTCTTCAACATCCAACCCAGGAGCCATGGCTAAGGTCAAAGAAGCAAAAAAGTTAAAAATTGAGATTTTAGCAGCCACCTGCACTCAAGCAGACAGCTCTGCTCTCTGTCCAGGCGTCAATAAGCATCTTAGGCTAACCCAAGGTATGACTAGCTCTTGTTGTCCCCAGGGAAAGAAGCGGAAGGATGCCCACAAATCACTTCTTAAAAAACAAATCTGACTGAGTGGAAGACATCACCCTAAGATGGGGAAGGCAGAGGACCCTAGAGCCTTGGTAGTCAGCAGTCAGCAAAAGGCCGCTGTCGTGGGGACCGGGCAGAGCATGGCAGAACTCAGCTGGAGCGGCCATTGGATCACTTCCCCATCAACTAATCATTTTTTGCCAACCAGTTACTAAGTTCAATTGAGTCTGTGCTGCTGAAAAGATGATGACTGCCCTCCAAAAGGCGAAGGCCTTCCTGGCTGTGGCCATCGGCTGAACATAATATCTTACATTATCATAGAACAAGATACGTTGGGCAACCTTTTTCAGTGGAGGATAGAGCTAAAATCAGGCCATAGAAACAGGGCAGCCGACTCTTCTCCCCAGGCCCTTCCCATTAGAGCAGCCCATCACCTTCAACTGGGCATCATGGTGGTCACACCCTTCAAAGACATGATTTATGAACCATGAAGCCAGCCAAAAAGGCAGACTCATGAGTGATACCCCAAGAGATGGCCGTCCCCACTCTACCACCAGAAGTTGAGTCATGGGGCTTCTGCTTTCACAAAGGGCAGGCCACGATGAATCAGCCCTCCTCAAGGGCCAAGGGCCATTCCTGGGCTCCAAGAGCTTCCATTTGCTTCCTGCTCACAAATTCCACAGAAAACCAAACCTCTTCCCTTGGTCTGTTTATTCAGCAAAGCACAAGCAGGAAACAAGAGAGGACTGGTTTGCACTGAGAAGCCATCAAAGGATAAATGTGTGGCAAGCACCTACTAGGTGCTGAGCATTGCACTAAATGCTAGGAAGAGGAAAAGATCTGCCTTTGCATCTTGCCTTGTTGTTGCTATTGTTCAATCATTTCAGTCATGTCTGCCTATGACCCCATTTGGGGTTTTCTTGGCAGAGATCCTGGAGCGGTTTCCTTCTCTAGCTCATTTTACAGAGGAGGAAACTGAGGCAAACAGGGGGAAGTGACTAGCCCAGGGTCACACAGCCAATAAGTGTCTGAGGAGGGATTTGAACTCAGGAGATGAATCTTCCTGACCCCAGACTGGATCAATGTCCATTAAAATTATTCCTCATGTGACTTGGGCAAGAAACTTCTCTTGGGGCCTCATCTCGTTTCTAAAACGAGGGAGTGGACAATCTCTAAGGTCCCTCCCATACCCCCATTCTACAATCCTTACAAACTCTTCTTCAGGCACACATCTGATGGAGAAAACATCTGAGGGAGCATTTAAGGGATCCACTCGGGGTCAAAGAGCTAGGAGTGAACGCAGGGACTCTGTCCCAGTTCTCTGCCTCTCAGGCAAATATTTTGCAACCCCAGACTGAGAATTGGCCAAGAATCACAGAGTCCAACGTCTTCACTCTAAGAAAGGGGGAAAGGGAAGCTAAGGGGAGTCACCTGCCTAAGGTCACCTCTCTAGGAAGGTCCGAGAAGGGGCACCAGCCCAAGCTCACCTTTGTGATCAACCCCTTTCACAGCTGGATTCAGAGCGAGAGGGTCCATAAGGTTACCTGGTCCAACCCCCTTCTCCCACAGGTCACACTCACAGGAAGGAATCCAGAGCCTCTGCCTCCTTCTGCTGTCCCAGGCAGGGGGCAAATACCATTTTTCAGGCTACACCCAAGACTAGGGAGGAGAGGTCTTATAAGTAAATCCAGGCTCAAAGCAAAGTCACCTCAATAAGCAGTGAGTAAAAGCCTACTGTGTGCCAAGCATTGTGCAAAGCTTAAGTGCCTACTGTGTGTCAGGCACTTAAGTGCCTACTGCGTGCCAGGCACTGTGCCAAGCTTATTAAGTGTCTACTATGTGCTAAGCACTGTGCTAAGGTTATTAAATGCTTAATGTGTGTCAGGCACTGTGCTAAGCTTATTAAGTGCCTACTGGGTGTCAGGCACTGTGCTAAGCTTATTAAGTGCCTACTGGGTGTCAGGCACTGTGCTAAGCTTATTAAGTGCCTACTGTGTATCAGGCACTGTGCTAAGCTTATTAAGTGCCTACTGTGTATCAGGCACTGTGCTAAGCTTATTAAGTGCCTACTGTGTATCAGGCACTGTGCTAAGCTTATTAAGTGCCTACTGTGTATCAGGCACTGTGCTAAGCTTATTAAGTGCCTACTGTGTATCAGGCACTGTGCTAAGCTTATTAAGTGCCTACTGTGTATCAGGTACTGTGCTAAGCTTATTAAGTACCTACTGTGTGCTAGGCACTGTGCTAAGCACTGAGGATACAAAGAAGAACAAAACCCACCCCTGCTCTCCAGGAGCTCCTATTCTGTTGGGGTCACACCACGTGAGCAACTCTAACTCCGAGAAGGAGATGAGACTGTGAAGCCGAAAGAAAAACGGGGGGCTCTAAATGAGCAGGAGCTACTCTTATCTCCGGGACGCAGCTCCTCCCCAAGGTAGAACTGTGGGAGCCTCTTCCTCCCATTCGACCAGCACTTGGTTCAGGTTGCATCTCGGCTCAGGTTATCATGGCAGCTTCCAGGACCATCCCAGCTTCTTGTCATGGAATGAACGATCTTGCGAGTCAGGACAGAGCACTCAGTCAGGCTCCCCTGAGCACGGCAGATCTCTGGCATCCCCAGACCTGGGTCAGCCAAGAAATGACAGTTCTCCAGCCCTCTAAGAAAGGCCGAACATTCGTGTGTGGCAGCCCCAGTGAGCCTCGTGATAACCCTGTGCACTAGGTCCGATGGACTCTACTCTCCCCTTGGGGACATGAAGCTCATAAGTATCCAATAAGGAAATGAAATGTGGGTTTCCCCAACCCAAGTTCATTATCCCATCCTGCCAAAAGTCACTGAGCAAAATGAGCCCCAAAATGGCAATCATCAATGTGGGAGGGGGTGGGATGATGAGCAAACAAATACATTGTTGGTGGAGCCCTGGACGGGTGCCATCATTTTGGGGAGCAATTTAAAATTATGCACATCAAGTCATTAAAACATCTGTACCCTTTGAACCACTGACTGTATTCCTGGGTTCATACCCAAGTGAGCCACGGATAAGAAAGTCCCCGTATGCTCCACAATATTTACATCAACACTTTTTGGGGATCACAGAGTTAAAAGACAAGCAGGGCCGTGGACCAGCTAAAGACGTCACGGTACGTGAATGCAATGGAATATGACTGTGCTGCAGGAAATAATCTGGGATGAGTTCAGAGAAGCCTAGAAAGATCTCCAGGAACTGATGACACAAGAATGATTTCAGAGGAAATGGAAAGAACGATGATGCACCAAAGGATCGTGTTTGATCAAATGAAACCAGAGGAGATCCCCACGTGGCTCCTTTATGGGATCCCAGTTGTCACATGTCACAGATCTTCAGATTTTCAGTGTATTAATGAGCTGTGCTAGGGCTTTTTCTTCTCTAAAAATTACAATTTGTCATATGGGATGGCTCTTGGGAAGGGGCAAGGGTAGTTGGGATAACTGAAATGCTAGAAGGAAATAGAAAATATTGATAAAAACTTGTTTAAAAAAAAGAATACTATGTTCTTGAAAAGGGAGACAGGGAGGAAAAATATTTGTGATTGCAAGCCACCGAGGGACAAGCAGTCACCCAAGTCCTTTTCTATGCTATTACCAAGTGTGGAATAAACTCTAGTGGGCCTCTATAAAAATCTGACTCTGGGCGACAAGGAGGTGAGAGCAAGTTCCACTGCAAATCCAAGTCTTACTGCTTTGGTCAAAGCGTAGGGGTGGGGCCTGTCCCTGTGAGTTTGATGTTCTAGGGAAAAGTAGGGGAAGAGGTGGAAAGCTGGCTTTGAAGCTAGGTTCAAAGGCTTCCACACACTCCCTGAAGACCCCTGAGGTAGCTAAGACTGTAGATCCCATATTGGTAGAGGGATTTTCCTTACCAGGATTCCCAATAGTGATGAAATTATAGGCCATGTGAGTATGTTTAGGTATCTATATGTGTTTGTGCATGTATTTATATGTGTATCTCCATTGTACATGCATGTAGATTATATATACTAAGAAGATATATAATTTATATACTAAGAACATACCATATGTGTATATTTTATACATATCTACATAGAAACATGAATATATACACACTTATTTCTTGCATATGCAATAATAAATAGCTAGGGGACAGCTAGATGGCACAGTGGATAAAGCCCTAGCCCTGAAGTCAGGAGGACCTGAGTTCAAATCCAGCTTCAAACATTTAACGCTTCCTGGCTGTGTGATCCCGAACCCCAAGAGCCTCAGCAAAAATAATAATAATAATAATAAATAGCTTAGGATTTACATGGCACTTTTAAGTCACAAAGTGCTTCATAAATGTTATCTCATCTGATTCAACAAACCAGAGAGGGAGCTGTCATTCTTATTGCCATTTTGGAAGTTGCTCAGAGTCTCATGGTTAGATATGCATGTGTTGAATAATATGTGTCCAGGTGTTCACATGTATGCATGCATACTACATACATGTCTGCACATATACCTGTTGAATATATTATTAAACCTAGATTATATGTAAAAGTTTGTACATGTGTTGAATTAACAGAATAGATTGGAAGAGGAGGAAGGACACAGGATTAGCATCAGGATCTGGGAAAAATCCATCTAAAACACTATCAGTATGATGTTGGGTAAATGACTTCTTCCCTGGTCCTGATCCCTCATCTATAAAAAGAATAGGGTTAGACCATCTCTAAAGTGTCTCCCTGTAAATGGATGATCCTAGAGAAACGACTTCTCTGAACAGTCTCTGGCCCACTATCTGTATATTATCAGGCACCATGAACCAAAAGCAAGAATTTGTACATGGATGGGTCTTTTCATTTAGTTAGCCCATTTAGCTCTCAAATTTTCAAAGAAAATAAAGACTCCCTGTTAGCAACTACTCCTCAGGGCCAAATCTTGGATGCCTCAGTTAGTCAAGAATGGATATCCAGTGCTTCAAGATCTCAAAATGAGCTTCAATACAGCCTTGTATTTATTAGCACAACTCTCACGGGATCCACAAGAGGATACCATAAAGCACCTAAAGCACCAACATTATATAAGTGCTTAGGGCCTGACATTTAGTAGGCTCTTCATAAATGTTTTCTATAAAATGAAAACCTGATACTTGCTATTCCTGACTGACTGAACAAGATTCTTTCCATTTTGCTAGTTCTTGCTTTTTAGTTTCATATTGTCAAATATAAGCACAAAAGCTGTTATTCCTAACTCCAAATGGAACAAATCCCAGAGTTTACAATAATCAAAAATTAAAATCAATTGGATTGTGTTTTTACACTCCAGAGAGATTAGCTTTTTTCTGCTTGGTCCCTGAGAACTGAAATAGGAGCAAAGGGCAGATGTTGAAAACTAGATTAGGCTGGATGTGAGGAGGAGAGGAAGAAAATTACCTAAAAATAACTGAAGCTAAAAAAAAATAAATAAATAAAAATAACTGAAGCTATCCAATGGCAACATGGACTGCCTTGGGGCAAAGGGACATATTCTCCATAATTTGGACACCTTCAAGTTCAAGCTGGAGAATGACACATCAGGGATGATGGAAAAGGATTTCCAATTAGGTGATAATTAGAATAGATGGCTGCCAACATCTCCTTCAATTCTGAGATTTCGTGATTCCATGATGGGAAGGGAAGAATCAGTTTTTTAAACAGTCCATAATGTTTTATAACAACAGAAGGGGGAAATTTGTTTTTTTAAGTATTTAAAGATTGAGTCACTAAAGGAAGAAAAAGAAAAAGATAGCTACATCTACAAAGGCACACGCTGTTTCTAAAACACACAAGCAATTTTCTAGAGCAAACCCACACATAACATACCTGCCATACCAAATCTCGATCAAAATTAAAACATGGTCTTCCCTGCAAGAAGACAAACCATAAATAACTTTATTCATAGCAGATCCTTTTGTCAATTGACTTGAATGATACGGCTTTAAAATTATCAGGTCTACCTGGGATAATAGTACTTTTATATTCTCTCACTGATAAATGCTTTCTGCATAGGGCTCTAGGGATGTCAAGATCTGTGCAGAGAATCTGTCTCATGAAGACTTACTTGGTAAGATAGGAAACTCATTGGATGTGCAAAAGAGAAATTCCTTTCAGTGTTTCCAAATAGGACTTTATTTGGGGCAAGAGCTCATGGAATCACACTGCTATATTTTCCCCAATGGGTAACATGAAAGAAATCAAAAAGTTGTTCTGCAGCCATTTCAAGAACCAAAGTATGGATGAAGGCTTGTTGCTAATCAGAGCAGCATTTCACAGAAATTGGTTTCTTTTTTGGCTTGTTCATTTTTTAAGACTACAAAATTTGGAATTTTGGTCAAAAGTTGTATAGTTCTAAGCCTTGACCAAAAGTGACATGAAATTTTGATTTTTAAATCTTATCCAAGAGAGAGACAGATGCTCTCACTGTTGTTGAAATGCCAGTTTCATTCATTCTGTACCCAGGATACAGTCACCTACTTGCTCAAATCATCCCTATTGGTTGGCTCTGGAATCTAAGTTTTCTTCCATTGTTTCAGTTTCTTCGATTGTTTCCCATCAAATCCAAAAGCAAAGGAGCATCACTTGTAGCACAAAAGGAGATCAAAGCCTGAGCTTCTGAGCACTGAGAAAACCTGCAGAGAGCCTGGGATCTTCTAACGACCTGCTACAGATCTCATCCTAAAGAGGTAAAACGGAGTGCTGAGGAATGACAGATTCCTCCATGCTCCAGCCCAGAAAGAAATGCCATGGAATGATCTGAGCTTTGAACACACTGTGATTTCCAGTTATTGATAAATGTGTTCCTCAGTGTTCACCCTAAAAATGGATTTCCATGTCACTCCACCGAATTTCCTGGGAAGATTTCACTTACTGGCTTTAAGAATTATGTGGGAGTGGGTTCCCTCTTTGGTATGCAATTATAATGATGGAAACAGTGAACAGGAACTAAAGTGAGACTTCAAGGATCTGTTTCAGTTCTAAATCGCCAATTTCATCGTTTCTTAAGTTCCTTTTAAAAAGACAGTCCGAAACCATCAGAAAAGGAACCTAGAGTGTGTACAAAACTTCTCCGAAGGTCCATCAATAATTCTGGGACAGCATCACTTCTGAGAAATAGCCAGCAGCCCTCGGGTATTGTAGTAGGAGCACAACCTTCTTCTGCTCAGGTAAGTTGTTCATTTTAGGCTCCCATGAGTTCCTGGATAAAAGGAACACCCAGAAGAGACAACCCCAAGTTGTCTGTGACTTATTAAAATTTGCTGGGTTAATGCTTATGAATAAATTAATGCCCATTGAGCAAAGTATTCTCCTTGAATACTCATTTTTACCTTGGAAGACCACTTGACATAGAGCAGGAACTGAAAAAATGTTTGTTGTTTGGCTAATAGATTTATTGGAAGACATCTATTTAAAACATCATAGAATTAAAGAGGAAGGACCCTCAAAGGCCATCCGGAATAATCCCCTCCTTTTATAGATGAGGAACCTGAGGACCAGGATGGTTATAGATTTGGTCACGCAGGTAGTAAGCGATAAAATGGGGACTGAAGTTGACTCCAAAGTCTTATCTGTTATCATTAGCTAGAACATGTCACAAGCTAAAGTTATTCCTGACGCTGGAACTAGCTCCCGAGACACTACTTAATGTTGTTTCTGCAGTTAACAAATTATAAAAATTCTTATCCACAGAATGTGTTATTTTTAAGCCAATTTTAATCAAGCCCACTTTAAGTGGGTTTACTTATCTCTACCGTGACTGACAGGATGAAAACTTACAAGCCAAAGGTGTGGAGACTTTGGCGACAGCCATATTTGGCTAAAGCCATTGAGAACTCATGTATAAATGAGTCAATGGTATGGATTTTATCCCCCCCAAAACTTGGGGTCTTTGGAACGGACAATTCAAGGGTGTGCACTGAATACTGACGGGACTCTGTGCAGAGAAAGAGACAGCCAGTGTGTTTGCTTTGGCTTTTAGAGGTTTCCTACAAGTTGTTCTTAAGCCCCAAGCCCAGTTCAGCCAACTGCCTAAGCTGTCAAAGGGCACAAGTCCCCCCTGAGCGATGCTATTTTATTTCTCCAAGGTGACATCATCAAGGCGGTAATTGGTCAAGCCAAATGATCCATTCTCAGGGCAAACATTTTCACCTGAAAAGGCTTTAGTTTATGAGATACTTAATTTTTTTTCAAGTCAACTGAGGGCAGTTAGGGGGTGCAGTGGTTAGAGCACCAGCCCTGAAGTCAGGAGGACCTGAGTTCAAATGTGATTTCAGACACTTAACACTTCCTGGCTGTGTGACCCTGGGCAAGTCACTTAACCCCAATTGCCTCAGCAAAAATTTTTTTAAAAAGTCAGCTGAACACCATACATTTAAATCAGCTTATATAAAACTTTGTTGTTCCATTATTCCTCATTTTTACCGAGTATTTAATCATTTTAGATACCAAAAAAACCAAACCACCTTAGAATATTAGCAGGTTTTTAAGATGATTTTCTGGTACCTGCACAGCTGAGTTGGGGGAAGGGGATGTGGGAGGGAAAATTTGTAAATACTTGACTCTCTCTACTGTCATTATCTCCAACCTTGACTAAGAAATTGTGCTCAGGTTAACACCCCCACACACAGTGGGAAACGTGTCTTTTTCTAGGGAAAAAAAAACCCTTTTCCTCATAATGTTATTTCAGTCGCTTGCTGCCCTTTCTGCCGGGCACAAAGAAGCCTGCTTTTGCCAAACTCCGCTTTTGTCACCAAACCAGGGCTACCGGATGGACTGGGTTCCTTAAAATGCAATTGTTGCAAGCGGTTAAGCCTGCAGATGGCTTCTGCGGCTGCCAACCAGTCCACGCGGGTGGGCAGCCCTTGCACAAAGGTGAGACCCCAGTGAATCTGTCTCTGAGGCTCCCAACAGAAAATGACCACAACAAAACAAGCCATTCGCTTGGACGGTTTGTCTGGGGGGGGGAGGGTAACAAATGGACAGGCCCATGGCATGTTTTCCCATCTCACTGCCCCCGGACGCCCGCAGCTGGCTGGCACTGCCAGGAGTGCCCGGCCCCTACCTTCATCTCTATGACAGTCTGGAGAGCCTTGGTCTTTGCCGGTTCCGGCTGAAGTTGGGTCCTTCTGTGCAGCTCCTGTGGAGGGACACGATAGAAATAAGCCTGACGGTTCATGCTCCCATCATCCAGCAGCTCAGACCGGCCCCGGAGTCCCCAAAGCCCAGGCTTGCCGGGCGGCCGGCCGAAGGCTACAGGTGCTCCCGCTCCCGGCGGCCCCCTCGGTGGCTCTTGCCAACACGCCGCTGCCTGGAAGCTAGGTTACAGGCAACGGAGCTGGCACATGCGCGATTTCTAAAACTTCCATCAATTATTAATGGCAACTGTGACAAAGCCGGCAGGGGAGCGGCGTCCGGAGACTCTTAACGCTGCTGCTGCTGCATGTGCCCAGACAGCCCGTCCTCCCCCAGCCAATCACGTCGCCGGGGCTCTTCTCACACAGGGCCCGGGAACAAAAGCCCAGAAGGACCCGGCTGAATGCAGAGCCACATCAGGGAGCGTTAGCCACCGGGCTCCCAGCAGCAATTAAGAGCGTGCTCAGGACGGATGCCGGAGCTCTCCGGAGCAGCAAAGTGGGCTGATGGAACACAGCGAGGGCTGGGCCTTCGCCTTCCCTGGCCCGTCGTGGCTCAGAGAGTGATACCCTGGGAGAGAAGAAGCCAAAGCGTGGATGAGAGTGTGAGATGGCTGGAAAGGCAGCAAGGGGAGGGGGGTGGAGAGAGACAGACAGACAGAGAGAGAGAGACAGACAGAGAGACAGAGACAGACAGAGACACAGAGACAGACAGAGAAAAAAGAGACAGAGACAGAGAGAAAAAGAGAGACAGAGAGAAAGAAACAGACATACAGAGAGAAACAGAGACAGAGAAATACAGAGAGAGAGAGAGAGAGAGAGAGAGAGAGAGAGAGAGAGAGAGAGAGAGAGAGAGAGAGAGAGAGAAAGTCAAGGTGGTGTCATGGTGTCATGTATGGAGGGTAGACTTAGAAATGAGGAAAACCTGGCTAAAAGTCCTGCCTCTTATACATGCAGGCTATATGACTCTGGACAAGTTTAGCACTCAAGTGTTCAATGTGCTGACCTGCCCTGGGAGTTTCCCTGTTCAGGGAGGTCCCTTTCCCATAATCAGAAGAAAAAAAAATCAGAAGAAAAGCAGCGTTCGTGCTGAATATGCTTTAAAAGAGAGGGCCAATCTCCAGTCAGTCCTGATCTAGATCTGCCGCTGGACCCAGATGTCTCCAGAGGAGAAAGTGAGGCTGGTGACTTTGCACAGCCCTCCCCCACTTAGATTTAATTCACTTGCATCTCAGAGCACCAACTTCCTGATGTTCTCTTTGAGAAGAAAGGATAAAACAATACCAGTTTGAAAAGGGAAGAGAGAAGAAAGGAAGAAGACAAGGAAAGAGAGAGGAGAGAAAGAAGGGAAGGGAAGAGAGGAAAGGAAGAAAGGAAGGGAAGGGAAGGAAGGGAAGGGAAGTACAAAGGAAAGAAAAAAAGAAAAAGTTTGGAAGAAAAGGAAGGAAAGGAGGAAGGAATGGAGGAAGGCAGAGAGGGAGGGAGAGAGGAAGGGAGGAAAAAAGGAAGAGAGGAAGAGAAAGAGAGAGAGAAAAAGAGAGAGAGAGAAAGGGAGGAAAAGGAAGAGAGGAAGAGAGAGAGAGAGGTAGAAGGGGAGAAAGAAAGAAAGAAAGACAAACAGAAAAAGAAAAAGAGAAAAAGAGGAAAGAAGGAAGGAAGGAAGGAAGGAAGGAAGGAAGGAAGGAAGGAAGGAAGGAAGGAAGGAAGGAAGGAAGGAAGGAAGGAAGGAAGGAAGGAAGGAAGGAAGGAAAGAATAAGATTTTATTGACAGGTAATTCATTCCTTTAGCTTAAAAGAAGCCTAATAGTGGTGATTTTACAATTCAAAGATTCTTTCTCCCTTTTCATTTCTTTGCATCATCTCAAAGAGATCTTTTTCACTCACTACCCTGCAAAAGCATCCAGCATCTAGAAATCAGAGAAATGTAAATGAAAATCGACCTTGACTATTGTTCCACACCCATCAAGTAACCCAAGATGCTAAAATGGGAAACTTCTAGTTGAAGGAACTATAGAATGACAGACAGCAAGATTCTGGTTCAACTGATCTGAAATTTAATTTGGAATTATGTAAGAAAATTAACTAAATTGTTCTTAATTTTTGATCCAGAGATATTACTATTCGAGACTGTATCTTTAGGAGGTTACAGGAAGAAAAGACCCAGACAATACTGACAAAAATATCCAAAGCAACATTGTTTGTGATGATCAAAATAAAAAATCTCTAACTAAGGATTTGAGGAACAAATTGTGATTTATGGGAAAGTATTTCTCGGTATGGAATGATGATGCATATGAAAATATCAGAAAAACATGGAAGACTTAAAAGAAGTGATGTGGAATGGAATAAGCAGAATCAGAGGAATAACATACACAATTTATACAGTAATACAAAGATGGTCACCAGGAGATACATCCACACTCTAACAATGTAACTCCTATTCTGTTAAAGAGAAAGTCTTTGCTTCCCTGCCCCTTAATATAAATAAATAGGATTTTCTCAAGCAATATAGTTTGTTAAAAGGTGATCAGAGTATTTGTTGGAATGAAATCTGTTGATCAAAATGAAACTGATTTTTAAGAACATATTTAAACATCTTTCTTTTACCCCTAATCAATCTTACTTATTAACTAAGGGAAACAAAAATTGGTAGGAATGTATTCTGGCTTAAATTTCATGCACCTAGTTCCTTTATTTCTGGTAACATTTTTTAATTATTCATTTCTAACTCTGTCTCTTCCTTTGAGGAATATACAAGAGTTCCCATATCATCTCATTCAAGTTAGTGGGTTACGAAAATTTAATTTGCTTCTTTAAAAACTGATCATCAACATAGTTTATAATTCCAAATCAAAGAATTTTGAGATGGAAAGAAATTTAGACAATTATAATTGCATATAACCTAAGGCCACTGAGCCCAGTCCAACCTTGAATGTAGAATGCCCTGTAAGATATCAGTGGCAAGTAGACATCCTGCCGCACGTGAAAGATCTCTAGCAATAGGGTGGTCTTTGAGGGATGGGACTGTACAATTGAGAGTAGCAAGATGGCATAGCACTGGACTTGGAATCAAAAAACTGCTCAAATTCTGTGTCAGCTCTCTGTATTTTACTAGCTATGTGATGGGGGCAAGTCATTTGAGTATTTAGTCTCTGTTTCCCCATCCCTAAAATCGGGATAATAATAACATCTTCCTCCTGTAGGCATGGCGAAGATCAAATGAGATATTGCCCACTTGGAAAATATGTAAAGGACTACATAAATATCTGTCACATGCTGCCAATGAGAAGTCATCCAGCAATAGTAAGAGGAAGAAGAAACAATATCCGTGACTCCCTACTAATAATGCCCATTGAATTTATCTTTACATGTCTGTCTGCTTAAACTCATTTTAAAATTAACTTATTTTCTTCTCAACCTGACATAAGTAATAGAGACATCTTCTGTCTTCCAATGAATATATCAGGAATAAAGAGGCAGTTTCTTTAGATTGGACAGCTGTTACACCTTTCAAGTGATTCGTGTGAAGACAAATGTTTCTGCCAGAAGGAACCTAGGAGGCATTACTAAGAATTATGAACTCCTGGGTAAGAAACTTAAGTACTTAAGGGTACAGGTGGGGTTCTCATCACTACTGTTGATGGAAGGCAGGGGATTCAGAAGAGAAAGACAGATTGGGGAGGTGAGAAGCTGGCTAAAAAGGATGAAGTCTGAGAACAGGATTTAGATTTCCAGACTGTGGCCTTTATTTTAATAAGGTAAAGATGGGCTCTTGGCCAGGGATGGAGTATACCTAACAAGGGCCAGTAAAAATATATTTTTTCCTGGAGCTTCGCAAATCTGGGCTTTAAGAGGGACAGGAGGAAGAAAACTGTTCACATGTCTGCCTCATCTGATGACATAAAATGATACATTCAATACTGAAAAAAGAAGAACGGAAGAAAAGCAGGAATCTGGGATGACAACAGCCTAAATTACTTGTATATGTTGCAGAGAGGATTCCTGTTCGGATACACTTTGGAGAAATCCCTTTGTACTCTGAGATCCTGGGATTTGGGACATGGGGATATAATTCCACATTATATAGACAGGAAAAGGAGTTTGGGCCTAAAAATAACAAATATAGAAAATAGATTTAGAGCCGCCAAGGGCTCTACAAGCCAACCCTTCATTTTATGAAAAAAAGTGACTCAGAAGTAAAGTTGTTTTCTATGAGTCAAACAACTTGATTTGTCCATCCCAGTTCAGACTGGATGGAATTAAGGATTCTCCCCATTCTAACATACAGGGAAATCTCTCTTCTTCCTTGGGCCAGGCACAATGTCCTGCCACTGAATTCAGCACCAGCCTATAAAAATGCTTTGCTTTCTGCATTTAACCCAGGGCTGGGAAGATTACGGGCCCTTAAAGCAGCAAAGTTAACTGTTTTCTGATCCTAAATTTTATTGCCCCAAATCGCACCTCAGCTCCTAAGGCAAATAGGAAAATATTTTATGCGTCTAGGTTACGGCTTCTAGTCTACATGCTCATCCTTGGCAGTTTATGCCTCTCAAGGGGAAGGACTGTGTGCAGTAAGTGCTTGCTAAGGCATCATTAAATGTGGCTTCCAAGAACAATTCTCTTCCCATAATTAGCCGCATCAGTTTTGGGGTTGTTTCAGAGACAAAAGTCCACTTTATGTGCACTCCTGTAGTTTTTGTCTGTTGGCCAGAATATTCTAAATAAATGTTTAGATATGTCTCTGGGTGTGATTATTGCCCCTCATAAAGTCTTAAGCATATAGAAGTGAGATTGACTTGATGTATTGAATTTTCCCCAAAGTATTTAAAGTAATAGAACCTCAGAACACCGAGTTCAGTCTAACGCTAACTCTAGAATTCCCTCTAAAACATAAGTAGCGTGTGGACATCCTGCCTCACATGAAAGCTCTCCAGTGATGGAAAGATTTTGAAGGAATGGATTTTGGTTTTGTCTTTATTCATATCCTGGGCATTCGCCAGTGCCTAGCATACAGTAAGTGCTTAATAAATGCTTAGAGACTGACTGTTCATGGGTATAATAAGGGTATACAGGTATTTGTCACAATAGACATATACTACAAGGATGGGGGTGGTGTCTAGAGCTCAGAAAAAGTGTCAAATCTAAAGATTTAGACCAGGGAATGATCTCTGAAGTCAAAATAAGTCAGAGCTCTGGAGCTGGGAAGAACCTGAAAGGTCATCTAAGTCAACTCTCTCATTTTAAAGGTCTGGCCAAGGAGGTTAGGGGACTTGTCCAAGATCACACAGGCACTACATTTCAGAGGCAGGATTTGAAACTCCACACCCATTTTTTCCTCCTTTGCTACCAGAGAGAGTACATATAACAAGAAGAGAAATAGGATCAATTGATCAATCAATCAGAACCATTTATTAAACTCTTACCATCAAGAATATTGATATTAAATAGTCAAGGAAAGAATAAGGAGCCAGTGGAGGAAACAAAGATAGATGGAATAAGAAATAAGAGGAAATTCAATTGAAAGGTATCTCAGTGGCCAAGTTGTCTGACCCATTCCCCCCAAAAAATCGCCATATAACATACCCCAAAAGTGGTCATCACTCTGATGCCAAAGGGAAAAAAGATTCCTTCCAAAAGGAAGGAATAATCACAAAATCATAATAGCAGGGAGGGCCACAGAGAAAGAAGTCCATCCCTCACCATAATTAATGGAAACACAGATACATCAAATAGCTTGATCGGTCAATCAACAGGGACAATTAAGTTTCAACATAAGATGTACTAAGCCCTTTGGACTGAATCACAGACAAAAATGAATCCATAGGAGTAGATGCTAAGGAATTTTCCTATAATCATGTCAATAAATCCTTAACCAATTAAAAAAGATCATAGGTTTTGACCACTATATGAAGGTCTATAACAGCTACACTGGAAATACTTTATAATCAACCCGAAAAGTTGTCCCTGGATTTACAGTTAATAACAAGTCAGCAGAGACCCAAGAGGTGATGGGATATGAATGGGAAGGAAGAGATTACTCTCTCCCTCTCTCTCCCCTTCCTACCCATGTGCCATGTCATCAAAGACACTGGATTGGTATCAAATAATATCCAGCTAGGATAGGAGAAACTTGACCAATAAGAAAACAATACCCCAACCAGAAGCAGAGAGACACATGAAAGGCAAAGAGATGCAAAGACATATCCAAAGGGAGTTTAATTAGTATGAAGAAAGAAAGAATTCCCAGTACCTTGAGTTTTTGAGGAATAATACCTTCCGGGAGTATGATTTCCCCTCACCATGGCAAAAATAATCAACAGCTATTGATTACGGAAAGACACAGAGCCTCAAAAGAGGGGAACTTCATGAGCCCTCCGTGAAAGGATTTCCAAGAAACAGTTACCGCTTTGTCACATGGATCTTTTGCATGTGTGTAAAGGGCTAGAACTGAGCAGATGCACTTAACCTAGCACTTAAGGCTAATTACCAATTGGACAATTTTCTATTAACATGTTTGGCGGATGACCCTACTCAACTCTATGCTGGCTCGGGGTGGGTGTGGTGAGAGAAGAAGGAGAGATCAGCGGGTGGAGGAGGAGAGGAAGGATCCTTCTTTGGCAGTGGAGAGAGAGGAAGGAGGTGTGGAGATTCCTAGATCTAATCCCCCGATGGCGACCCCAAAAGATGAAGAACAAAGACTTTTGCTTATCCTGACTCTGGCTGATTCTAAGATATCCAGGGTCTCAACACATGAGTACCGTTTCATTATTTTGGGCCCACTCTTCTCATTGATGGTGTGTGTATTTTTAAGAAAGCCAACTCCAAGCTTGAGATTAAAATCTGTCAATGGGCCAGTGATGTTAAGTACTTGTTATGTGCCAGGCATTATATAAATCCTAGAGATCCTGGGGATCCAAATATATTAAAACAATCCCTTCTCAGAAACAGATTATACTCTAATGACATAAAATATTTTTGTAACTACTGTTCTTGCAACATCCTCTTTAAGTCAATTACTTTTCTGAAAGCTAATGAAGTCTATTGGCTGATCGTTAATGGAAAATATACCGGTAGGGGCTTATAATTATAGTGTCAAAAATTTGGCATCAAAGACTTACCCTCAAATCCCTGAAAAAATAAATTATGGGAGTCTCTGGGGACCTCAACATGTGAATATCAGTCCACATAGCACTATAACAGGATCATAGACTTAGAGCTGAATAGAACCTTAGAGGCCAGTAAATCTAATCCTCTCATTTTATAGATGAGGAACTGAGGAAAAGAGAGGTTCAGAAACTCCCCAAATCACACAGGGATTACTCTAAATAGTGGAGTCCAAGGACTCCAAATCCCCAGCTCTTTCCATTGTCCCACAATGTCTTACATATCATCAACTCAGTGAAAAGTTTAGATGGCGTCAAGAAGGATGAGTTTTGTGCTTTTTTAAGAAGGTTTTCAGTGATTTGGTGTCTCAAAATCATCGTGACCTCTGAGAAAGCAGAATCAGTAAAGTGGTTGTGAACATAAGTCAGATTGCAGGAGGCTTAGGAGACAGCGGTTTGTGAGTAAGAAGGGGCAGCAGGTACAATTTCGAGATGTTTAGCCGTGATGAAGAAGGATTGGAGATGGTAGAAATGTCAAGTGGAAATTTGGGGGGAAGACGGGTAAGAAGTTTGAGTATATTTATAAGCAGATGAGAAGCATTTGAAGAAGAAAGAATCAAGGATCCATTAGGACAAGGAGAAAGTGAGGGGGAGAAAGGGGATTCTGGATAGGATAGAGAGGCGTTAGATTAAGGATATAGCATGGGGAGAGGGAGGACCTTAGCGAAGGAGAAGGATGCTTTCTGTGTCCAGAGAGGAGGGAGTGGCAGGTGCTACTGTATGTTTATAGAAGGGGCAAGAGTCCTGAGAGTGGTTGTGGCCAAAGGGGACCGTGATATAGAATGTGAGATCATCAGCTGTCGTTGAAGGGGTGGGGGGGGGCAAGAAGGGGCCACACACTTGGAGACCAGAGAAAAGAAGCCCTTTCCTTAGCAGTGGGAAGAATTGTAAAACAGTTCATATATTTTCTGACAGGTACTTTGGGAAATTCAGCCTCCTAACCAATTAGCTGCATAAGCTAAATGTGTGAATGTCCTTCAGACTCCCACAACATACTGCCCACCAGGGACTAGTTAAATCAGGTCCATTGTGGACAGAATAATGCAGAAACTCAATGCTTGACAATCCAAAGAGCCTGCTGGAGGGCCTGGCTCTGACTAAAACCTTTCCAAAGGATTGCCTACTGATGTACAATATCATTATTATATACAATATTATATAGTGTATATATATATACAATATTATGTAGTATGCATATCATATACAATATTATATAGTATATATATGCAATATTATGTAGTATACATATATATATAAAATATTATATGTTTTATTCAATATTTTAAAACCAATGGGAGTGAATAACAATAATAATAATAATAATAGTGCTTTAAAGTCTCTAAAGCACTTTACAAATATTATCTCATTTTATCCTCACAAGATCCCAGGAACGTACTATTATTATACCCATTTTACAGATGAGGAAATAAGAGGCAAATAAAAAATAAGTGATTTGGTCATACAGGACATCCCAAAAGGACTTTAAGCTGCATGAAGACTTTTGGGACACCTATCCAGCTACTAAGCATCTGAGGTTAAATTTGAACACAGACCTTTCTGACTACAGGTCCAGTGCCCTCTCTGTTTGTCACATCCTCCAGCTTCCAAGTTATCCCATTGGGCTAAGTCTGATCACCGAGAAGTATTTGATATGAAGATTTAGGAAAATGTATGTTATGCAAACTGGCACCTACATACACCTTCCATCCTTGAACAAAGGATGCTCAATGCTCCCACTCCAACCAGAACTAAAACATTCACACCAACTATTAAACTACCCCAGCCTCAACTGCGCCGAGGTCAGCTCCCCTAAGCTTGGTCTGGAAGGACCTGGCCCCCTGACTTCCTATGGGAAGATCAGAAATGAGAATTCCCAGTTTCCATCTGATATGATTGCATCCCTGACCCTCCACGCTGCCCAACAACCCACAGAGGGAGCTTGAATCCCAAAGCAGAGAAGGAAGAAACATTCTAGAGAAACTCGTGATTTCTCAGCAAATTAGAACCTTCCAAGCCAATCTGTGCTCCCACATTATACATTTTGGAACAATTCCCCACTTCGGAATCTATGTTTTCAGGGCCAACAAAAACCTAAGGACTAAGCTAGCTTCCAGAGAAATGGCCACGGGGACTGGCGACATCCTAAGCTAGCTTCCAGAGAAATGTCCCCCAGTTCTGCTGACATCCTAAGCTAGCTTCCAGAGAAATGTCCCCCAGTTCTGCTGACATCCTAAGCTAGCTTCCAGAGAAATGGCCACGGGGACTGGCGACATCCTAAGCTAGCTTCCAGAGAAATGTCCCCCAGTTCTGCTGACATCCTAAGCTAGCTTCCAGAGAAATGGCCACAGGGACTGGCAACGACCTAAGCTAGCCTCCAAAGAAATGGCCACCGGGATTGGGACGTCCTTGGGAACAATATGTGGGGGCTGGTTAACCTTCTAACTGAATAGCAAGTCAAAGATGGGCTTCCACAGCTGGGATTGAGTCTGTGGATGCTCTGCGAAAATAAGGGTCCTCTAAGAGCCCAAGCAGAAGTTGAGAAAGGTTTCCTTGGGCACCAGATGCCTTCACCATTCTTGGTTGGTCAGTGAGATGGGACCTGGAGAGCCCAGCTCACCTCTGCTGACCAGCGAGAGGCGTCCCCCTGATGGCCAACATCAACTTAGCCCCCTGGAGGAAGGCATTCCCAAGTCCTGCAGAATGGGATAGTCCTGTTAGCATGGAGCTCAAGTGCAAATGTTACAGGTTACGTGTTACAAGTGAGCACCATTTTGCAAGATGGATGTCGTTCATCATTATTAACATATGGAAAGTGGACTTTTTTTATTTCTAGCAAGGATCATTGGATGAGAAATTTAGAGCCGGACAGGATCTTCCCAGAAACCATCTGGTCCAATCCTCACATTCTACAGATGAGGAAACTGAGACATGAAATGATTTGCTAAGAATGATATAGCTATTAGGAATCAGAGGCAACTAGGTTTTTCTGGTTCCAAGTCAAGAACTCTAGCCTCAACTAGTTTTCAAGTTAAAAAAGAAGAAAAGAAAAGCTAAGAATAAGATTTTTTTCACTATGAATCCTTTCCAAACTAGTTGTTGATAGCAAGAATAGTCTGGTCACCTCTCCCAGAAATATTCTGAAAGTGTTTGCCTGGACCTCCTCATCCTGGGTGCATGGGACCTTGGTCTCCATTGGAGGCTGCTATATCTTGACCTTCTCAGGAAAGGCTGCTTTTCCAAGGTCAAAGGAAGCTAGGAAAAAAACACGTAATTAAATAAGGCACTGCACTTGGGGGCAGGGAGAACTTCATTCAAATCCTGTCACAGATATTCAGCAGTTGTGTGACACTGAAGGGGGAAAGATAGGAGAAGAAGGAAGGGAATAAGAATTTATTAAGTACCTTCTTTGTACTAAGTACTTCATTAAATATGATCTCAATTGATCCTCATGATGACTCTGGAAGATAAATGTTATTATTATCCCCATTTTACAGCTAAGGAAACTGAGGCAATACAAAGGTTAAGTGAGTTGCGCAACGTCACATAGCTAACAAGTGTCTGAGGCTGAATTTGAACTCAGGTTTTCCTGATTCTAGATGCAGACCTCTAGCCACTGAACCTCTCTTGTTTCTCTGTGGCTCAATTTTATCTAGAAAATGGGGATAAACTCACTCTTCATTAAATTCCCTACCAGCTCTGAATCGATGATCCTATGGCCCAGGATCCTATGGCTTATAAGATCCTATGATCCTATGGCTCCTCAAAGCAGGTGGGACAAGTTATCTTGATACAGCCCACTAAACAGAGTTCCCAGGGGCACAGTCAGTGGTAGCTTCCTCCGTCTCCTCCTCCGAGTGTGGGTAACCACACCAGCCATCAGACAAAGGCCCTCCAGAGTTATCCAACCAGCGCTGTCTGTTTCTAGATATTTCCAAAACCACATCCATTCATGTAGTTCTCCAACCACCCTTCCCCCCAACTCCCTGGGGTGTAGAAGAGGGGAGGGAGGAGATCTGAGCCTCCTGGATGATCTTGTCAAAACAGGCCATTTCAGAGCGAACAGCAGGACCCAGGACAGGAAAGAGCAGGGCGTTCTTTCCAACACCTCCACGAGCCAGATGGCTTCTGCCACTCACCAAGAATGGAAGCCAGCTCCTCCGGCTGACAGTCCTAGGCACAGAACCCAGCCAAGTACCAAGGGGAGCGCTCCCAGGGTCCAAGCGATACGGGGACACAGGGAAGCAGGGGCCTCTGGGGGCACCACACGTTTGCTCGTGCTAAAGCTTCGAAGGAAAGGATGCTCCAACATCACAGATGCTTGATCTGATGTCGTCACCATCATTATTGTCATTATTATTGTGTAGAACCTCAAATCCCGGGATATATGCAGGCATTTTTATTTCCGTGGGGTGGTTTTTGTAAAGCAATATTGGGAGAAAAAGGAAGATGGAAGAAGGGAGGGGTCTGTGGCTTGGAATGGACCACATGATGACTGATAAGAGAGAAGGCAATGCTCTTCAACTCTTTTTCTGACTTGTTTTCTCAGCCAAGGGAAATAATCTTTGCCCTGGAAATAAGGTTGAAAGGAAGCTGATAGGTACAATGAGAAAGTAAATCATTAAAGAGGTCCAAGTTGCCCCTTGAATTCAGGTTCTCCAGGCCCAGAAACAACTTGGCTTTGGGTAGCACACACAAAAAAGGGGGGGGGAGATGTTTGCTAAGCTATTCTCTGACGTATCACAAAAGATAGGAAGAAAAGAGAGAAATATTCCAGGCCTAAGGAAGGGCAAAGGTTTTTTTAAATGTTCCCAAAAAAGGGAAGAGAGCAGAGTGGGCCGACTGTACATCAGTAAGCTTAACTTCAACAGCTGGAAAGATTCCAGAACAGCTAGCTCCAGATTTAACTAGTGAATATTAAGAAGGAGTGATTCTCAAGAACCAACAAAACGTCCCCAAGACCAAGCCGTGGATGCTACAAACCATAGGCTGGTCAATGCATCCAATTCTTGGCAAAAATCTAGAATTGGGAGCATTTTGGGAGGAAAAGAAACATCACAGTGAGTTAACATGGATTCAGTAAGAAAAAGTAAGTCATACAAGACCAATCCCATTTGCTTTGATAGGGTTACTTGATAAGCACATTTCCAATTAGTTGCCAAGTCCTGCCTACTCTATCTGTTATCATGTCTCACATCCATCCCCTTCTCTCCACTCACATAGCCACCGTCATCTTAGTTCAGGCCTCCATTCTCCCCTGGACGATTCAATAGTCTTTTAATTGGCCTTCAAGGCTCACCTCTCTCTCTCCCTCCTCCAGTTCATCCTC